>NW_028301714.1:21842878-22145909 GCF_037042655.1 Diuraphis noxia | reverse complement strand
TATTTATATGTAAGAATAAACTTTCTTCATGTAGTATCTCAAGGAAAGCAAGAAAAAGTTTGAGATATAGAGTTTTATAAAAATTTAAAAATTAGTAATCAATTTTAACGCTTAAAATACTAATACTTGTGCATATTAATGGACTACAACAATGAATAAATACATTTTTTTTAAATCTTTCATTAGTTTGTTTAATATTTATTTATTTTAAATTGGATAATGTAAAACAAAATGTCATGACACAATAACCTAACCACTAGTCCCAGCTAAATTTCTTAATTTTTTTAAAGCATTTTTAGTTTGTCAAATTATAATTGTAGTGACTTCCTCCTCATTTTTTGTTTATCTTAATTCTCGCTGGAATTTTGTTTGCATTTTCAAGTAAAATTGTTCATTTAATGATATTATTTTCTCAAGATAACAAAAACAATTATTTATATCAAGTTATTGAGAGCAAAATGCTATTCAATTTAATGGTAGTTTCAAGAGGATTAAAAATGTATTTCGAGATAACAAAAAATTTGAGAAAATGTATTTACTATCTGTAAATAGTGTAAATAGAAATGTACACAAATTTAAATTTTTATAAAATATGAGGATTGTTATACATACTTTATTTACTTAATTCCCATTCATAATTTAAATTCTAAAATTAATAAAATAATAAGTATTTGAAGTTTTATGGGTATTATATATAAAATTATTTGTAATTGTTCTCAGTGTTATGATGGGTGATGTGACTGCTGAAAGTCCTCCTGCTGATGATTTAAATAACTCTGGTTCTTCTTCTTCTTCATCATCCGACTCTGATGGTGAATCAAGTAGTTCATGTACTAGTTCTAGTTCTTCTTCTCGCCCTGAAACACCTAACAACCAGTGTAAAGATTCTAGTTTACCTAATTGTGATGAAGATACTCCTCAGTCAAATGGTGAATCTGAATGGATGGTTTGTCAGCTTTGCCTATATAAAGTGAAAACACCTTTACAATTAAAACAACATATGCGAATGCACACTGAGCATAAGGTACATCGTTGTGCCATATGTAATAAAACATTTGAACAAGCCACTCGACTAGAAAAACACATAGCCATTCACTGTGGTACTGATAGTCGTTTTGAATGTTCACTTTGTGGCAAAGTATATAAACTTCGAACTCAAATTGTTAGCCACATAGCAGCTCATAAAAAACAAAATGCTGGACGTCGTATATCATACACATGTCACATTTGCACAAAAAAATTTTCAAATAAGTCAAAACTAAAGGAACATGTATCAGGACATGAAAACGGAACTCTGCATTCATGTGATGTTTGTGGGCGAACTTTTAAATTAAATTCATATCTTGTTGTCCACAAAAGAACACATGAAATGAATGTGTCTTATACAGGGGATAAACCATTCACCTGTTCAATGTGTAACAAGTCTTTTTTGAGCAAAAGTAACCTAGACCTACACATGTTGGTGCACAACTATGTTAAAAAAGCATCATATAGTTGTGACATATGTGGAAAAATATTTATGCGCAAATATAATTATGATGCTCATGTGAAAATACATCAATAGTTTGTAAGATTTTACCATTTCAACTAACAGTTATTATTGCCACACAATTCTCCATATGCACTAAAACCGTTATAATTTTAACGTATTGTGAATTTTTTTTTTGGAAACTAAAGTGCATTGTTTTTTTTAAGTATATTAAGTATGTATTTAATAATGACTTCTTGAACTAATGTTTTGGTAAATTTACTAACATTTCAATAATTATTATCTCAACATTTTCCTTTATTATATTTTTATACATAATATTGGATATAGAATCTGTTTATAAAACATTTTTCTATTAATTGGAGAAGATAATTTATCAAGCTAAAACCACCTCTTAATTCTTGTTGTAACCATAAAATATTTATAACTATTCTTTTAATATTTATTATTGATTTTCGATTCTTCACGCCTTTTTATTTATACAAAAAAAAAATTATATTGTACTACAAATGAATGACTCAAAAATAATGTATAAATCCTGTTTGTATCTAAGTAACTCAAGAAATTAAGTTCCAATTTATTAATTTAAGTTAATTTATATTATGTATATAGTGAAAACATAAATCGTACAAAACCATAGTTTATTTTATTGTTTATTATTTATTTTATTTTAATGTGTATTATAAATATTATTTAAGTGTATTTTATGTTTAATTCAGAGACTAAAGTTTTGTTCTTGAGTATAACCAGATTTTAAACAATTAGTATTGATAAGAATTATATTAGACAGATAATTGTTTGTAATTATATAAGCTTCTAGACGAATAATGTAATGATTTTAATATATCTTGTATTTCTTTTTTATTGTAACATATTTATAACCATTCCAAGACAAAATGTCTGTAATAATTATATTATACTAAATATTATGTATTTTTTGAAGTATTCTATGTAATATATTTTATGTATAGCACTAAAATATACATATTATAATATTGTATATACTATCAAATTTTGAAAACCTTAATTGTTTGATATGATAATATGAAATATTTATTCATTTATTTTAAATAAAAAAAAATTGTGTTCAAATCTTAAAATGATATTGCTTTTTATTAAGTACTGGAGGCGTTGTATTTTATTTTTTATTTTACCATTTTTTCATTGAAATTAACTTTAAATAAAATGAAATGTCTACTCTAACTATTTGCTGTAATATGATTATTTAGTACCTTAGAATTGCTGTCAGCTAAAAGTTAATGAATAAATAATTTGTATTGTTTTTATTTTCATGTTGTATTTAATCACAAGTAAGAATATTTAAAAAACTTATGTTTAAATGACCGTAAAGTATAAAATCAAAAATAATTTTTCAAATCTTGTGGATTAAGTTTGTTTCAATGAAATATGATTGGTAAAAAATGTGTAAATGTGTATCTAGTTGGTATCTTCTGTTTGACTTCTTGATATTTTATATTGAAAATTTGAAAATGTCATGTTAGTAGTGAGTAGTCAATAGTTAAGTGAAAACTACGATTATTTATGTATAATGTATGTGTATGTACATTTTCATTTAATATTTGATAAATAATCATATTTTATTTACAGTCTTTGTATGTTTATATAACTATAATGTCTAGTTCCTTTGCAATTAAAAAAAAAAAAAAAATACTACATGTAATTTAATTTTGTGACATTTCCAATTTAATTTTTTCCCAAAATTAAGTTTATTTTCATACCTAATATATAGGGGTGAATAGAGATGTGTACTCCATATTTTATGTAATATAAGAATCTAATTTTTATTTTTTATAATTATTAATAGATCTAATGATACCAATGTTTTATGTTAACATTTTGCATTATGTTCATGTGTTGTTTTTTCTCTTGCCATTAGATTTGTTGTTACATTTTTTCTCAACTCATAAATTATTTACATTAGAATACTTAATAATTTATTGTCTACATTCTTATTTTTATTTTCACTACCTATGTAAATATTATAGATTTTTGTGAACTATATGGTACCTAATATTAACTTGTTATTTTTTTCATAATCCGACTATTCATATTTGATTTAACTATAATATAGTTTATATTAACAAACGTCAATCGGAATTGATACTGAAAGTATTTTCTTACTATAGAGGCATATGCACTCTATTTATTGCGCCCAACAGGCAACAGTAATGTACAAACAGATGTGTAATTAAATGTAAATAAAAATTGAAGTTTCGATGTTATATGAGGAGAAAAAATTGTTCAATTACCTACAGTTCATTTTATTTTAATATTGTTTTACATAAGTGTATGTCTTGGTCACTTTTGTTTGAGTAATTGAGTTATATTTGAGAGCAGGAAAATGTCCTGCATGACTTCTATATAATATGATGGTAGTTTTTTGTTGTAGGAACTATAGTTAATTCCTCTCTACTACAAAAGTCAAACTAAATGTCGTTGTTATAGTTTTGTTTTTAATGAAAAAACAATTTTTTTTTTCTCACAAAAATGAAAATTTGTAAATGGTTTTAATACGAGTCTATGCAGTGGCGTATTTAGTGTGGAACAAAGCGGGCAATCGCCCGGGCATGAAGTTTATTCGAAAAAATGTAAATAGTGTTAGGTACATAATACGTCATTCGGGCTTACTTAATTATATTAATAGTACTCAATCCGTTACGCGGAATTTCAGGAATAAAAATTGGTTGTTAATAAATTATAAAACACGATAGAGGTTGTAGTTGTAGCGATGAGTTTATATGTGATAAATGATAATATGATATATGGTATACACATAAGAATAAGGATATTATTTTATGGGAAATTCATTAAACTTGGTAGATAGGGGTATATGCTGTTAAGTGCTAGTTGCTCTACACTTGGACTTTGTACTCAATTTTTCAATTTTTTTCTGCATCTACCACAACGTTGTGAAATATTGAGTGACTGTGAGACTAAATCTAAGAATAAACAGTAAAAATATTGTTCGATACTCGATTGGCAGTTAGACACGAAGCTTGTTTAAGTCCTTCTCAAAACTGGACAGAAACTTTTAAAGTGTTTAACAGTTTTGTTGAAAATCCAATAGAAAATCCCAAGTAAAAATGTGAATCAACTGGATTATTAAAAAATATGAATACCTACCTAGCTTAGAAATGTGTATTCTCGTTTCATTTTGAAATGATATTTTAGAGATATTTAATAGTACGAGCAAGAAATTATAGGTTATTGAAATTAAATAAACCATTGTTATATACCTACACACATCTTTAATTCATTACGTGGCAGATTTAAGAAACACTTTTTCATACTATGAAAAAATAGGTATATGGAAAAATCTGAAATTAAAGAATATGGTTGCTATAGGAAAAGAAAAATAAGTACCTACCATACGATGGATTACGTCAATGCGACACATCACTTGAAGCTAGAGAATCATTTAAAATAAACACATATATTTTGTCATAATAGATTCATTACATTTAGGGTTAAGGAAACATAAAAACTCATACGATTATATTTTTAAAACTAAGTTCGGATTTTTTTCCAAACATGTTTGATTTACCAGCAACTGAAGTAAGGAAAAAAGCTACCAGATTACTAAGTCTGCAGTATCCTGACGATGGATCATTTATAAATTAATGTATTCATTTTCATGGATACTTAAAAAGTTTACCAGAAAATGTATCAACAAAATATATTTTAGAGTTGACTAAAATCATCAAAAATCACAAAATAGCAGATGTCTACCATTATATAGATATTGCGACATTGCGTTATGTATGTATTTATGCTGTCCGGTTCCTAATACTTCTGCAGTTGAACGGTCATTTAGTGTTCTGAAAAACAGTGCAATCATACTTAAGATCTTCAATAAAAACGACCACCGCTTAAACAATTTGGCGATTTTAAATGTAGCATGTGAGATAACTAAATCAATTAGGTAGCCATAATAACGAGGTCGTTGAAGAATTTGCTGCCCAAAAATCTCATCGTAAAATATAAATGTTTATGTTTCTTTTTTTGAATTAAATGTTTTAATGTATTTTATTTTAGTTTTTAGTATAACTATATTACAGCTCGACAATATTATGTTATGTTTTAATGTATATTATTTTTTATACTTCTATAGGTAGTTAGCCTAGTTAGGTATAAATATATGTATGATTATGTTGTTATTTTTGAATCTTGGAATATTATTTTAATAAATTGATAATAAACGTATATATATATATATATATATGCCTAAAAGATTTTATAATGATTCAGTATTTCAGTCCAATAACTACATAATGATTAGGTGTCTATATATTCAGTAGCGCAACTAGGATCTACTTTCAGCGGAAGGGGTGGGGGTTATACATATAAAAAAATTTTTTTTAATGGGAAGGTGCACTATACCCTCCCACCCTGGTTACGCCACTGCCAATATTATTTAGGACTTGATTAATTAGAGATTCTACGTACCCAAATAATTGGTAACTTATTAATAATAAGCATTGTTTAAATAATAAATATACAATATATCTTCTTCTTCGACTTCTTAAAGGCCAATAAGGCCCATTGGCCATTGCCACAACACAAAGGTACCTATAGCCTATAGGTACCGGCATCCATCTAACTCTATTCTGAGCTCATAGCTAGACAGTAGACGTGTTTGCGGGTTGGGTCAAGTTAGCAATGCTTCCCCCCCTCCCCCCGGCGGACTGTGCTTCAAACAAAATGCCAGAATAAAAAAAAGGTATGCTGTGTCCGTGTGTACTCTGCAGTTCCTATAGATTCGATAAATTGTAATTTTTGTATCTTGTTTTATTGCTACACACAAATAACAGAACATTTTATTGATATTTGAGCATTTATTAATTAGTAATTATATTATCATATAGGTAATATTATGTTCATCAATTC
The DNA here is from genome assembly GCF_037042655.1 of Diuraphis noxia. Taxonomy (NCBI): domain Eukaryota; kingdom Metazoa; phylum Arthropoda; class Insecta; order Hemiptera; family Aphididae; genus Diuraphis; species Diuraphis noxia. The sequence continues at coordinate 22,139,512 of NW_028301714.1, read as the reverse complement.
TCTATAACTACATAACATGGTTAAGTAATATTATAAATATTATGTACCTATCTGTTTTTAATTTAGTTTTAGGTAAATGTATTTTTATTGTTTTGACAATGGTTATAATTTTTTATCATAATTAAAAAATATTCTTATAATTGTGAATTTTGTAACATAAAGAATGTCTAAAAATTAGGTATCACGATTTAAAAATTTGTCGTGCCCTTTTGGCCACCAAAGTTTGAACACGCCTATGGCCTGTGGTACAGTTTCTCCATCCCGAATTCCAATTTCCACTAGGTTCTTTTCGAACTTGTCTATCCATCTTTATTTTTGTCTGCTTAGTGGTCTTTTTCTTTTGGGTTCCATGTAGCATTTGCTCGTCAATACGCGGCGTTTGCGATATTAGCATATTGCATATACAAATATAATAATCATTTTGGAATAGAAATATCAAGGAAATACTCTTAGAAGAAAGCTTAATCATACCTATTTAAAAAACTAATTTAAAAGATTCTTGATAATTTGTTATTATATCCTATTAAAAATATTCAAAGTATATATTTTTTCTCATAAACATTTGAAGTTATAGATATTTAAGATAGATGGATAAATAATGTTTTTTTTGTTTAAATATATAAATGTTTTTAATTGCAGCTTTAATCTTACATTGTCAGAAAATAAAAGCAACAAAACGTACATCTATAATACTATAAATTATCCTTTGACTTTGATAAAAACAAAAATCAAGTTTTAAAACTTAGACTTAAGACACAAAAACAGTAATCAAAAACATAATATAAATTAAACATTAAATAGGTAGTATAATAATAACACTATATCACATTGTCACGTTACTTAATATATAATAAAATATTTTATGTTATGTGTCATAAAATAATAATATATAAATCACTATAAAATTACTTATAAATAAGGAGAAAATAATAAATAGCAAGTAATGAAAACGAACTAGTTGTATATATCTACGTTGCAAAATGTATCTTTATGTAGGTACATGAAAGTTAATAGGTACTACATATAGGTGATAGTTCGTACATCGTCAAAAATTCAAAATTCCGCATTGTGAATTCGTATGATGCATAAAAGTTATTGTACCAGAAAATCATAAAATATATTTATTTTTTATCAAATTTTATGTTAGGTAAATTAATCAGATTCAATGCCTACTCAAGTGTTTTTATAATACACCTACACATACAATATGAATCGGTGTCTGCCGCACAATAATATATATTACACCTAACATATTATATAGAGCCATTCGTTATTATGACAAGAGATAAATCTCTGAGCGCAATGATTCGAAAAATATTCACCATGATAAAGCATGTGTAGGGTTAAGTTGGTCCTGTGTGTTTATGTGGTTTGTGTTTCATTCGGATAAGGGTTTGAAAATAAATAGGAAAAATTATACATTACAAATAAAATGCAGACCGTTGGGTTGGAAAACACGCATCATATTAAATCAAAGCAACCGGAAAAATCACACCTATCATTCTGGTATAAAAAGCACTCGTCGAGGTGCACAACGCCCAAGTGTGTATTGTGACTTTAGAACATCGTCGTAGATACACAAGATGAATAAGACGTAAGTTAACGAATCAGGAGCAAAAATTATATTTTGCACATTCGTATTTTTTTATATTTTTTATACATTCGTACGATTATGTTTTCGTTAAAATTATTAATATTTTTGTACACATACACATTAAGAATATTTATATTTATAATATGTATAAAATATAAATGTCGTTAAATTAACACTGTCAATTGGTATAATTTTAGGATTCTATCAATCGTAGTTGGCGTTGTGTTCTTCTTGGCTCTTTCTCTTTCCAATGCAAACGTGTGCACGATTTCGGAAAATAATTTGTAAGTTATTTTTGATTAGATATACAATTGTATAAGATAGATCATATCACATATACACTATAACCTTTAACCAGTCACTCAAATCCATCAGTTCATCCTAAAAAATAAAAATATTTCATGGTTATAGATTTAACCTTAAATTTTAAGTAGGTATAGGTACTTAACGAAATCGATATTAGTATAATGTAAATAAAATTAAATAATAATCAGAACTGAAATATCACTAAATTAAACATTATAAAATTAAAGAACAACAGTTTTATTCAAAATTATGTAGATACTAGATAGGTACGTATCATCTTTAGGTACGTATAAATAATACATATCTTTTATTTAGGTATATTTATATTTTATTTTAACGAAATGTTGATCGTACTTTCACAAGTATTTATTATTAGTAGATTTCTGTGTATATTTTTTTAAGGAGAAAAGGTCAGGAACTCGCTTTTACAGTTTTACCGTATGCTGAGTAAATTAGGTTTTCGGTGTACCTTGTCAGTGGGAGGTCATCATAAACATAATAGGCATGTCGCATGTATATGTATTAAATTGTAATTCAATCATAATGACTAAGTGAAGGAGATGGGTACTTATATGTATAGGAGGTATATACAGGAAAAAAAACAGGCTCTCCAGACAATTCGTATTGACAAATATTGAAAAAAAAATATTGTGGATAGGTATGCATGACCGATAATCTAGTTAATTTTTGTATGGAGGGGGTAATACGTAAGTAACTATCGAATAGTATCTATACCTAATGCTATATTTATATTATTAAGAGTCATTATAGTTTATCATTGTATAATGATATTTTTTAATCTATTATAAGGTTGGACTAATTTGTGTTGATAAACTGAAACTAATTACCATTTAACTTTTACGTATATGTTTATAACGATGTAATGTGTAAATAGGTTCGTGGTAAAAATTGCTTAGAGATAATCTAAAAATTTCAAAAATTTCTGTCTATGTTATAACAGAAATAATAAAAACTTTCATCAAATCTCAACGATTAATTCGGCCTACGGCCACACTATTAGTTTTCTCCTCACTCCACGCATTGCCGTATAATAAATTCACGCTTAGAAGAATCAATCTTGTGTTGTTAGATGTTACCTTTAACCTTTATACTAATACTATTATAGTTAACTACTTTATCATCAAACATAAAGTAGAGAATGTTATCTGTGGACTGTGTTTATACATTGGCTTTTTACGATATTTCTACGATGAATTTAAGACGAGCATTTTTAAATAGGAATATTTCACATTCATAATTTGCATAAAAATTAAAATATAAAAAAAACCAACGTAGAAACATGAAAGATAATATTCTTAACATTAAGTTTAATATTAGGGCTTAATTAACTTTAATATTAAAGCTTACAACACAAGATAGGCCGTGATAGACAGTGATCGGAACAAAGGGTCACTCATAGTTTAAAAAAAGGGTACATCGTATTATACTAGACTTCTAGCTACACTGAATATTAGTAACCTAAATAATAATATAAAAATGATAGACACCTTCGTTAAAACTAGATCAAGAAAACATTTACGCAACATTGTTTTAAACAAAAATTAATATAGTTTTATCCATATTCAATAATTACGATTTAAGTAATGACAATTAATCTACTATTAGATTAAATGGTATTATATATATAATATAAAGAGATAGAAAATGGTTCTGGTGTGATGATCGTGTGAGTTGATCACTGTATAGAACGCTGGATTATAATGAAGTCCTTATAATATTATTAATTGTTGGTTTATTTCTTTATTTGTATAAGCTTGAATTCATTAGCCTTTACGAAATTAATAAAATTAAAATCATGTAATTTTTCGCAGAAATGTTTATCGAAAAATATCAAATAAGGAATTGGCGACGATTTCAAACGAGACCAATCAATGCAGATACAATCCTATAGACAACTATTATATTAGAGACACGTACAGAACTAGAAATTTAAACATAAGATCCGAGAGACGTACAATTCGTGTAGATGGGAGAGAACAAGAACGCAGAGTTTGGGTTAGAATCGACGATATCCAAAAGGGTAGATTGACAAGATCGGAATCATTACCAAACATTCGTCGCGAACAAGTTCGGAATGCAAGAGAGAGAGACATGGATTTAAAAGGTACTCATCAAAGAGCTTTAGAATGGAACAGGAGAAAAGTTTTAGAAAGTCGTTCCGATGAAAGAATTTTAAGACGCAAAGTAAGAGATAGGCAATACGATGTGCAAACAAACAGAGATAATATAGATACAAGAAGCAGGACACGGCAGACCAGACAGGTATTCATTAGTATTCTCATAAATTTAATAAATTAATTAAAACATTCAAATAATATGTTTACAGAATGGTATGGTAGCTATTAATGACAAAGATGAAGCGTCTTCATGGTAAATTTTCTAAATATTAGTATGAATCATATCATAATTTAATTTATATATTTTAGGCCATTTTCAAGTTTTGTTCAGTCAGCAATTGGTGTTCTTGGACTTTACTACTTTGGGATGCATAATAAAAACGTTAAGTAATTAGAATTGTTACTTAGTAAAATATGTTAGTGAATACTTACTGTACAAGTACTATAATGAAATTATCAAAAATGTTAATGAAATAATGAATATAATATGATTATACTTTTCTTTTAAACCAATTATAATACTAGTGTTTTAATTTATTTTTTTATACCTTTTATCAACTAAATTATATTGGTACTCAATTATAAATTAAGTGCCAAACATAATTTATTATTTAGCAAAACCTACATAAATTCAAATTTCATCAGTCAAATTTATTATAATTTGAACAAATATATTTAAATACATACCAACTGGCATATATAAATATTTTAATTAACAAGGACAGGCTTGGGTATGTAAATATAAAAACGCAATGATATAACATAAAGTTTAAAATCAAAATTCCTTACTTGAACATATTTACTCCATCTTTTAATGTGATCACAACTCATCCATTCACACAAAATGTTAAATTTCTTTTTTAAATGATAGTCATGTCAATATCACTCAAATGTTATGTTTTTATACTGTTGTTTTTAAATTTGTAAAAGTTATCAAGTATCAATTCTATTTGATCAAGATAATTGCGTATTTGTTTATTTTTTTCTGATAGTTTTATTCTGTATTGATTATGTGACTGTTCGATTTCATCAAGGAGATTACCAATTATGGTATGCAATTGTGATTCTCTAGTCATATTGCGTTCAATTAATTCATTTAATTGGCAATCATAACTCTTTAATGTATCTTCAATCTAAAGTAGAAAATAAAAATTATAACAAAAATACCAAAAGTTATTTTTTCTGAACATGAATCTCAAATACACAATGTGTACCATGAGAAGTAACCAGTCAGCGTTATATGATATTAAACACATTTAAAGGAGGTCTAACTTTTTCAATTTTTTTAGATTATTAGATATTCAAATTTTTTTAGTCTACCACAAATTTACTGATATACCTTCAACACTTTTCAATATTATTTTTTTCTTTTAAGCTGTTTTATTGTGCAATCAACTAACATAAAACATGTATACAAACTACAAACATAGAATCTAATTATTAAATAAACTAAATTAAAAAAAATATTAAGAAAAAGAAATCGCAAAACTTCAAACTAAGCTGTATTCACTACTGTTTTTATTTACAAATATAGCCTGTAGTGCCTACACATGCTTCATCTAATCTTTTTGTCAAATAAATTACCATTGACAATAATTAAAATCACAAAAGTTGTCATGTTTGACAGTATATTACTAGAAAACTATGGAAGATATGATCACAAAATTTTTCAGGTATTATAGGTATACTGTAGAATAATAAAATTAATATTAAAAAATGAATTTTTTTTCAGCAACTTTTTTTAAAATTAATAACAATAATTTATACATTTATCGTTTGATTGTGTATGTTAGTTGTGGCATAATTAAAATAGCTTTATAATTAACAAAAAATTATGATAAGAAGTTGAAAATTTTTGAATATACATCAGCAAATGTGTGGTTAGTTCGGTTTTGTTTAAAAAACTTGAATTGACCATTACTCAAAAAATAAAATTTCCCATTTAAAGAGGTTTTTTTTTATAACTTGAGGTGTACTAACATATGAAACCAGCTGATCACATCCTCACAGGACACATTGTATGTTATTTATTTTTCTGTTAATGAGGAAATTACAAAACAATTAACAGCACATACAACTTTGATAAATTATCAATATACCTGGTATGCTATCTTGTTCAATTACCTAAATAACTAGGTATTTAAATTCAAAAATAATAAAATATTTTTCAAATTCATAAGGTAAAAAAAAAACTCTATATAATTAAGAAAATGCCACACTCTTATGTGTTTTCTTCGTCTTACAAGTGCATAGCATAGCTAATTTTATGTTCAGCAATTCCAAATTAGCTCTGTTGGTTTAAAATGTAGAGTGAATTGACCTCTTATAAAAGTTAATGATAACAATATTATTTAAGTTATAAGAGGCTTTTTATTATATTTTAATTTTAAAGCGAGTTATGAGCATTTTTAAAATTGTAAACTTTTATGCACTTGTAAGACGGAAAAAAACTCATGCGGGTGTGGCATCCTCTTAAAATTTCTTAAAATCATAAGAAAATTATTAATATATGTAAGCCACATGACAAAACACTTATACTTATATACTTTAAAAATATCATTCAATTATGAACTAGGTTATCTACACAAATTTAGAGTTTAAAAAATGATGGAAAAAACTAAGCATAAAGTAACATTAATTTTTGGGTCATTAAGTTATTAGTGTAGGGTTTAATTAAATATATAATATAAAAAAATTGAATACTCATAAACTTGCATTTTTTTTTAAAAACGATTCACAATACTGACTTAATTGCTGATATCGATTTTCCAAATTGTGAATTTCTTGTTCTTTACACATAAGATTTTTTTCAAGTTCATTATTTTTCATCTGAAAAATGTTGACGACAATAAAAAAAATAAATTATTTACTATCATAATATCATGATGTATACTTTATAAAATTTTAATTCTTCTTCCGTTTTTAATTTAATAATTTGGTCCTGAGTTTTCATATTATTAGCAAATTTATCATGTCTGTTACACAACATTTGTAGCCGATTGTGATTTTCCATCATAGATGCGCTCACTTTAAAGTGGGATTTTATAAAATTCACTTCTGAATCAGGAACCTAAGGCATAAATAATAAATATTGAATTTAAATATAAAAAAATATATAATGTTACATTTTTTATAAAAATTTGTAAATTAAGTTTAAATGATTATAGTAACCAGAAAACTTAAAAACTATTTTATAATACAAATGCTTCCATATATATTTGATGAAAATTTAAACTATACAGTTATTCTTTTATAATTAAAACAAAAAGATAAAATTCTTTTTGTCAAAACCTGGAATTGCGCACACAAATACTTCTTCTTGCTGTTTTTTTGTTAGTTTATCTAAATTATTTCAACCAACATTTTTAATTTGACCTTCCAAAATTACAAACTAGATACAATTTTAACCCATTAACCTCATAAAGAATCAACAAGATAACATTTGTTTTGAGAAACCACACTCAAAATTGATGATATCAGCAAATGTTTTGCTTCAGAGTATAAGAATGATAGATACCAAAAAAAAAAACAAATCTCATAATAGACATACGCACACTCTATAGTTTTAGGGGTGTCATACTGTCATGAGATATCCCATCTAATAGTTTATTTTAAAAATTAGAGCTTATGGTATAGCATTATATCTGCTGCCCCATACGCACGCATAAATATTTTTAATAAATCTATATATAATTTAAAAAAACTGATTGTTGTTTTTTTTAATTTGACATTATTTCAATTTATAATATACATTATGTTGGACGTTGGTATTATGCAAATACTGTTGTATTTTAAAATTAAATTCACAAAAGTATATCTAACTCTAACTAGGAAGGGTATAACTTATTTTTACACCAATTTATAATCTAATATCATTTTAACTTTTGATACACAAAAGTATTTATTTGTTAAAATATTAATTTCTTTTTAAAACTAACTTCAGATTTTTTAGATTCTGAGCGGAGCGAGAAATGAATTGGTTTTACAATGATGTTTATTTCTTTTTCTTTTTTATTCTGTAAACACTTTTTCTCCCTCTAAACTTGCTCAAAAGTATCAAGTAGAGCATCTTTTCTGAAAGGTAATGCTCTTAAAAGGCTAGTACTTTGGAGAGATCATTTTTTGATTTTTGAAACGGTACTTGAAATAAAAGCTGTTAAAGGATAAAAAACCGTGCGATTTCGCGATTTTATGATATTAAATAATCACGGACGACTTTTAAAAAAAATTAAATTAAATTAAAAATATCAATCGTTATATATCTATAAATAGCTCAAAAAGGGTCAAATTGTTTTAAAAATTATTCTATACATAAAAAATCCTAATATAAACATTAAGTGAAAATTTCAAATATCTAGTGTCATTCGTTTGCAAATTATAAAATTTTTTTTGAAAAGTATTGGGAATTTTTATTTTGACCTTAAAGTATTGACAATACTCTGTTTAGCAAGAGAATGCATGGATTCTGTGCATTTCTTCATGTCACCCTGATACTAAAACCAATTCCCATATAGCATAATGTCAGGTGGGGATGTGTAGAAGAACCAATTTTGGCAAGGCTGCTATGTGTTCTTTCATTGAATAGAGTATAGATTCATTTTTCAACTATTCATTATGTGTATGTAAAAAAAAAATATCAGGTAAATCATACACTTATTGTTGTGCTTAGAATCTAAAATAATAATTATTGGAGCATATGTATTCTATTAATACTCATGTTCAAATCTTGAATACACTAATAATAGAAGGGTCCAGACATTCAGTAGACAGTAGTTAACATTCACCTCAAAATAATACAAATTAAACTTCACCTTGACTAATAATGACCTACATAATATAATATTACACATAAGTTTATATACAGATATACCAAATCAATGTATAACAAATATTAGTATGTACAGTGCCACAGTGGACATCTGGTTTCTTGGAATGTGGTTTATTAACTGGTTGTAGGGGTTATTGACACACTCAACTGTCAACACATTATATTCTTCACCTTTTGTTAATGCAATACAAAAATAATTTGTAAAATACATTAATGTTTTTTTTCCATAAAATGTATTATATAGAAAAATGACTACATCAACACTATACTTAAAAGTGATATTAATTTTTAATATAAAATAAATTTAAATTCTAGCAAAAACGCAAAATATAGATTACAAAAATGATTTAAATATTAAATTTTTACACAAGTAAACAAAAGTATTATAATAAATAAGTAAATAACAATCCACCCTAAAATATTAACAATTTTTTTTATGTTATTTACTCATTAAGTGTTCTCTTAACAGTCATAAAATTTATTTTCTTTATTAAAGTAAAACAATTACAATCTGTAGACAAAACATACAATAAGTAATTGTGTAAACATTTATTTATTTTAACTAGGCTGGACAGCTTGAGGAATGGTGTCCCATTGACACTACAATCAATATAAACTAAAAAAAAACCAGTCGCCTAAACAAAAATTGCCATGTGACACTAATACAAACAAAATCGAGTTCATATCAAATTAGAAATTAGTTTATGCACCATTCTTTTTCATTAAATTAATACAAGTCATTATATTGGTGGTTTAATGAATAAACTAAGATGGCAAATACAATTGTTATCGATAGCTGTTAGTATGAAAAGATCTATTGTAGATACTAGAAAAAATAATTTTATATTATTTTAGTCATTAAAATACAATAGCAATGTACAGTTTACAACATAAAGATATAAAATATTCTATGCATGTTTATGTCAGAAGGTAGAAAATTTGGTCAATAACCAGTAGTATTAAAGAAATATCAAATAGGTGTGGCTTGGATTGGGACCATAGCACAGTACCGGTTTCTGTATACATTAAAGAGTTCCCTGTGGTCAAGAATCAATTTAGTTTATCCTCATTTAGTAGTTCGAAATGGATGGTTGTTCCAGAGTCCTTTACTGTGTGTTTACACTTTTAGCCTTATCAACATTTACTAGGTGTTCAGAGAATAATAATCAAAATCGAGATGTTGAAGAAAAAATAACTTATAACGGAGACCAAGTACTTAGAGTTGTAACAGTCAACTCTAAGCAAAGGAAAAAAATCAAAGAACTAGAAAATCAAGGATGTAAGTTAATCTAGTTTTTCATTAGTCAAAATAATTGAATCTAATTTAAATATATTTTTAAGTGGTTGAAAAATGGTTTACTAATTCTACATCGGTAGATATAATGGTAAAAAAAGATAACTCAGAAATTGTAAAAAACTCACTGAATAATGGATCATTATCATTTGATATTTTTATTGATGACATACAAAGAGCAATCAATGATGAAAATCCTCCAATAAATGAAGACGAACTAGAAGTATCTGGAAGACAAGGTTGCAATTTATGAATAAATAATAAATTAATAATTATGCTCTAGAAATAATTTAACTATATACTTTTATATAAATTAATACATTAATTTATGTTTCAATAATTGATCACAAGTACAATAGTACAAAAAAAAAGTTCAATTAAAATCAGCAACATTATATAGAAATAATTTTAGTTTTATTAATCACTAATCAATTGATTTTAGGACATAACTTAACATTTGAACGTTATCATAAGGTAGATGATATATATAAATATATTGATCATTTATCTCAAGAATATCCAGATATAGTAGAAATTGAAACTATTGGTAAATCATATGAAAATGTACCATTACGAGTAATAAGAATTAAACTGGACCAAAATGCAACAGATACAAAAGCTATATGGATCGATGGAGGGATACATGCACGAGAATGGATTGCAGTGTCCTCAGTATTATATTTAATAAATGAATTAGTATATAACAGAGACTCATTGGAATCTCATATGAATAATATTGAATTTCACATAATACCAATTTTAAATCCTGATGGGTATTAATAATATAACTTAGGTCTTAAAGTATAGTTTTACAGATAATAAAAACATTATTTTTATCTAGTTATAAACATTCTCACGAAAAGGAACGCTTATGGCGAAAAAACCGTAACAAGCCCCTGGCAAATTCATGTGTAGGAACAGATTTGAATCGTAACTGGGATTATCACTGGGGGGAGACTGGTGCTAGCAAATATTCATGTGCAGAAATATACAGAGGAGTAAAAGCTAGTTCTGAGCGTGAAACCCAAGCAGTGGTTAAATATATCATGAAAAATCCAAATAAATTTAAGGTAAGTAGAATATTTTTGATTTTTAAATTTAATAAACTTACCTAATAGACTATAAATAGTAAATACATATATATTTTAGGGATTTCTGACTTTCCATAGTTATGGACAATATATCTTATATCCATGGGGCTATGCCAAACGGGTACCATCTGATCACACGGAAGTACATCGTGTAGGCCAGGTTATGGCTACAGCTATCAAAAAGGCAACATCAATTGAGTATACTGTCGGAAATAGTGCAGCTCTTTTATATCCAGCAGCCGGTACATAACATTTGATTTATATTATTAACACATTGGTGCCTAAAGGTAACACCAGTGCTTCCATTGGCTTTATTCTTTTTGTATGGTGGGCGCAATCAATGAAATATTTTATAGAAAATGAGGATTTTACTGAGTAATACAAGAGGATGTCACCATAAGTTACTTTTGTGTACATACCATACAAAAAAAATATATTTACTACATACAGTCTAAGACATTTAATGCCCGATCAGACTAGCGTTTTGTCGGTGATCGAAAAAACGGTCACGACCAAACCGCAATCGCCATGACCGTTTAGACTATGCGTTTTATCGGCTGCCGAGTACCTATAAACGAGATAAAAAAAGCGCAGGAATTGTTGTTAATTTGAAATTTAATAATTTAATATAAATTAGTATAGGTAATAGTTTTTGATTTTAATAAAAGGTATCAAATATTATAACTTAGGTAAAAGTTACATAATCAAAAAAATTGTTAGGTTCTTACTCCTTATTCATGTACTTATTAAAGGTCATATTCCAAATACACAGATAGTTTTGGACCTCTGTTATTAATTTTTCAGTTGAATACATGTTTGGAAAATATTTTTTAAATATAAGTAGACACATTTTTAAAAAAACTGCCATTTCAAAAAATAATGGTAACAGAAAAACGTTCAGTGTAGACGGCTCCGTATAAACGAATGTAATGTTGTGCACGATGGAAACACTTCGTTGCTACCAAAACGCAACAGCGCAAGGTTGATTTTAGACCGAATTTGGACAGATTGGAGAATCAGCTCAGTCTGGCCCCGATATGTTAATTATAGATGTTGCAATCGTTTGCCGATCGGCAACAAACAAAACGTATAGTGTGATCCAGATACTTATAGTAAAAATATTGTAAAACACCAAGAGACCTCATTTAGAAGGAAGCAAAGTGGGCATTTGTTCCTGTCTGACTTTAAAAGCAGCCCGAAAGCTGATACTAACAGTATTTAAAAACTATGTAGTACATCATAAAGGCTAATTATAAATTTGTATATACAGTACACATGGTGAAAAAATTATAGGAATCACATTAACCATATATTTCTACAATTTTAGTAACATGAATATCTAATCAACTTTTACATGGCATGTACTTTAAATTATTTTTAGGAGCATCTGATGATTGGGCTAAAGGAGTTGCAAAAATTAAGTATTCTTACACAGTGGAATTGAAAGATACAGGAAAATATGGATTTATCTTGCCACCGTCTGAAATTGTGTCTACTGGAAAAGAAGCATTTGCAGCAGTCTCAGCACTAGCTAATGAAATAGGTTCAGAAAAAAATAATAATAAATAAAATTATTAGCTTACCTTCAACTCAGATGTATATTTTTTTAAAGATGAAGAACAAGTATAACAATTTTTTCTTTCCTCTTCTTTAATATATTTGTTTATAGTTAATTTTCCTATGAATATAATAAATATTTATTAGTTAAAATTGTATTTATTTAATAGGTACCATATAATTAAACAAATATTATGAATTTCAAGACCTAAATAAGCCAAATGTTTAAGGTTGTCTAGTAATGTTTGTCTTTACTATATTTCTGTTCCCCAATGGTAGAATATAGCATTAATCGAATGAATTTTTTTCAGATAATCATTTAGATAGTATTTTGTGCGATTAAATTTAAAGCATAATAGTTATTAAAATAATTGTTGGTAATTTTATTTGAGTAAATATGGTTGGTAATTTAAAAAATGCACATATTAAAAACATAAGTTGGCAATGTTTCTTAAGTTACAAAATTATAAATCTTATTTTATTCAGAATAAATACAAAAATATCATAAATATATATATATATATATATATCGTAGAATAAAGTAAAAAATTAGATATGTAGTTGGCTATAGTACACAGACTCGTTTTACACAACTCGCCCAACGGGAATTTTAAAACTCTTATTATTATATTTATATGATTACCAAACACCATTCACCATGTTACATTTTATGGTAGTTCACAAATAATAAATTTGGTGATAATTAAAAAAAAAAAATTCAATTCAATGGTATTTATAAATAGGAAATTAATTTGAAAACAAAACTATAGAGTATACCAGTAATTTGAAAACAATTTATAGAAATTAAATAGCTCCGATGTAGGTAGCAACTTCCATTAACTAATGTATAGATAGAAATTAATAATTCAACATTTGAAATATATTTAAATAAATGATCTAAATTTAAAATAATAAAAAAACAAACATGTTTATTATTTGGTGTTTAGGTAAACAATAAAGATATTTAAAATTTAATATGGGCGAGTGAATCTATAAAAACAATTATGATTTTCAAAGTAATTAATTAGATTCATAGGCGTGCGCATGGGTGCAGCAGAAGTTTCATATGTTGCATCTGCCACATTTTTTGGGCCGATTGATTAATCTATGGGCCGGTCGGGGCAATTCATTATTTAATAATTTAATATAAATTATAATAATTAATAAGTAAATAAAATTGATGTGAACCATAAATAATATAATTATTTTATATTATAACTAATAAAGTCTGATAGTAATTGTAACTTGGTGTTTTCAAAAGCAGTGAACAAATGTTTCCTTAAATTTTGTATGTGAACATTTGCTAATTGTTAAAAATAAAAATGATATTATTATAACCACTTAGGTAACAATAACATTGCCTGTGTATAATATGATCAATAATTATAATTTTGACTATTCAACATTTATTTGGCCGATTGTTAAAAAATGGGCTGCTTAATTTTATATGCTGCATCTGCAATGAAAGTCTGCGCACACCTATGATTAGATTACTATCAATAATTCTTTAAATAGATAAGTTAATTATAGGGTCAAACACTGTTAAGCAGTTAACTTCCTAATGATAACATATTTTTAAACTATGCTTTCTATTAAATTTTTAATACAAACCACAGATTTCTGATGTATTTGATAGTTTCTCTGGAATTGAAGAACTTTGAGAAGTATTATTTAAATTAAAAATAACTTTTTTTGTATCATTCTTTTGGGTCTTAGATTGTGTTGGTTTAATCTTTGTATTATTTTGTATACTTTTAAAGTCTTTTGAAGTTTTAACTTTATTTATATTTGAAGATGTTTGGAAGTATGGAAGTGTTTCACCAATTATTTTATCAGCTTCAATTAACAAATCATCAATATTTTTACCAGCAGAATCTCCTGAAATCATTCAATAAATAAAAGAAAGTGATAAAATGTATACGTGACCATAATTTCAAAATTCAAGATTACTCTATGATTGATTAGTTAATTCTAGTATTTACAAAACATATTGTGTTAAATTATGTCTTTTCAAGTTACTGTTTAGAACGGTCTGTACAATTTACAGGATTTATACAAAGAAACCATGTCGGTAAGATCTAAAAAATCCATCAAACTTCAAAAACTAATAAAAATAAAATAGATAGTGACAAGTATAACTTTCAATATCATTATTATTATAGATTGGTATTTGGTATCAGCCAGTACGGACTACAGCAAGATATTTTCAGTACCAGATACAAGTACATAAAAATAATGTTATACAATTGATGTGCATGTCTATTTCTTAATATAGAACCTGAGCTGCCACCAGTCATTTCTTCCATCTTTGCCTGTAAATGCCAGATCAATTGACTCATTTCTTCCCAACATGGTAATTATTGATCTTTTCTAACGTAGGGTTTTAATTAGTACTTTTTTTGGTTATATCATTATTGGCTCAATACGTAGCCAAAACATTTCATTCTCTTAACGCTTAAATAGTGAGTTTGTCATACAAGGCATATCGGTCATCATTTTTCTTCTTTCAAATATTCTTGACACTGAATTGTATATTGAGGCAAAAATATTTCTTAATACATTTCTTTTGAATATTGCCAATCTGTTGTTACCAACTCTTCGTTGAAAACCATGTTTCACATGCATGAGGAATTAAGTAGGTATCTGCTGTTACTTCCAAATCAGGTTAATCAGTTTACAAATCTCATTCTTCACTGTTCTATAATAATTCTGTCATACTGTCTTAAACATTGTCTAGTATTATCAATGTTTTAATAAAAAATTGATACAAAAATGATGAGTATTAATATAATTTTTTACTTATCCAGCGTGTACTTGAACTTTATAAAAAAATGAAAAAACTGTTAAAAACTATTTCTCTATAATAAAATTATTGATATAACTTAGTATTGGTAATGTGACTAAACTAATTTATTCAATGGAAAATGGATAGTGGTGAAGTGTTTGCCGTAACAGTGGATACAAAGGTATTAAACATTATGTTAAACCACAGTATAAAGAATTAATTAGTAGGTAAAGTATTAATATTATTCTTTATACTGTGGTTAAACGTTTAAGACTTAAGTATCTACTATCTAATATTACTAAAATAGTTTGTATAGGTAGTTGTTGAAATGATATATAGTTACCTATAATGTCTTGGATATTACAGTCCTCTCTACCACACAATAACAATTGTTCCATCTCAGAAATTAAGGAGTCCATGTCGTATAATCACGAATAAAGATCTTAATTCATGCGTATAATGGAAAAAATTAACTGATAACTATTAACGCAGATTTCATTTTTAAATTTAAATATTTAATAAAAATGAATAGCTAACTTATTAAAAGTCCGGTTAAAAAGCCTAATTAAAATATTACAAAAAATTTAAAAATTAAATCAGAAACTCATAGCCATTGATGTTAGATCACGATTTAAGATCTTCGAATATTATGAAGATTATGATTGTAGAATTATACTGCTAACTGTGGTTACTATATAGTCACAGTCTCACAGACATTATTAACTGTTATAGACATATTATTTATTTATTTAAACTGTTCTATGTTAATGTTATTAACAACAAAACATAGACCTGATAATAGATATTAATAATAATAATATATTATCAGGTCTATGCAACAAAATATTGTAGTTGTTCATGATAACATAAGATAAGCAAAGATTAACCACACGATAGAATTGGTCGCACCAGTCGCACCCACGATGTAGATAAAACGGTGTCACTATCAATGATACGTATGAGAAATAAATGAGTACCATTTTTACGGCAGTTTAGTTACAGAATTGTCCACCAGGAAGAGCTAAAAAGGCCGATTTGAAAATATTTGATAAGCTATATTGTCTATTTAAGTATATTTGTTTTGAATAATATACATATTATTAACAAATTGATGAACATTGTTTATTTATATTTTATTATTATATAGTACCACACTACCTATAGTAGAAATATAACCCACACCTACCGAAAACTAGTAAAACTTATTATTTTTAAACATTTTTCATATTGTACTAATATGCCCAACAAATGTTTTGTTCCCGCATGCAAGTCTGGTTACTTAAGTAATACTAAAATATTAAAATCAGCAGGGAAGAATGTACCAGCCATGTTCCATCCACCACAAGTAACTGTTTTGTTTTAAATAATAATAATATTTTGTATACTTAATTATGTACTGTAACATACCTCTAACGAAACTTAACACGTTGACCACCGAGAGGAAGCCTGCGTCCACAAATTTTTTTATTATTCTACTGATGTTTATATAAAATTTTTTTTAAGACAAAAGAAAACTATACAATACATATAAGTAAAAAAAAAAAAAAAAAAAAAAAATAATAACAAAAACAAAATAAATATATAAAAAGCTACATAACAACTAATACAGGTATTCTGGTATAAACATGACCGTTTTAAAATTATTTATCTAGCAGGATATTAACATTGTTAGATTTATTAAGTTATTTGTAAGGAAAAAATAACAAAGAAAAAGGTAACTAATTAGGTAACAAACAGTGGCGTGTCATACATGTGTACGATGTGTGCAAATGCCACGGGCCCTCGGATTGATGAGGGGGCCCATTATTGTTCAACGTTCCACAACAATTTTTTATTTGTATGACATAATTTCATATAATTTCTTATGTAATTGAAATTTTAATAAAAATGGAAAGTACCTTGTGGATTTGCATAGGATTTTATAACTTTAGAATAAAAATTCTTACTTTAAATTTGAATTTATATATCTATACCTATATTGTTTAATAAAAAAACGAAGGGGGCCTTTTTAGTTTTGCACACGGGCCCATCTTCGGGATAAACCGCCACTGGTAACAAAGTAATGCATTTATTTACCAATGCATATTGTTCTTCCAGTAAAAGTGGACGTGACTCGAGAGAGGAATAGAGGATCATTCCATTCTTCACTTTGGTTATTATTTTTACGTCAATAGTATTAAATAGTATTATAAATTATAATGTTATAAAGTGCATATTTGATTATATTTATTATAAATTTGAATGAATATTGAATACTGAAGTCTGAAATTTTAAAACTTTACCGTGGATAATACGCAAAACGGCATTATAATACGGCCTTCTCTATAGCAGCCGGTTGTTGATCGGCCTTTTTAGCGCTACCTGGCGGAAGGCGCGCAAACCAAAGTGCCGTCAGATATGGACTCACTTTTGAGCTCGAGTGACTACACCGTTTTATCTACATCGTGGTTGCACCAAAGAACAAACGTTGCACAACTTACTGCACAAGATTTTGTAAATTAGGTAACCAGTACTATAAACGTGTTTACTGTTTATAATAGCGTTTGATAATATATTATCTATTATATTATAATACTATTTTATTTATTGTGTATTTGTGTAATGTGTATCATCTAATACATGGTGTGTATTGAAAAAGCTAGTTTCTAATATTCTTTAGTTATTAGTTCACACTACTTGCTGTTCTCAGTGTTCTGAATTGACTGAATTCACTAGTCAGTAGTCACTTCCTAATTTCTCGAGGCCCGAAATTTTATTAGTCAAGAGTCACCTATGACCCAAAGCTTACCAACAGTCGTGAAACTTCGTAAGTATTCAGTTTTCATGTCTTATCTGCATGGATATGAATTGTTGAATCTTGATTTATTTTCATTTACATATTTATATATACTCTATCATAATATTAAAATAATTCCTGTAAAAAAGTGCTGTGTACTGAAAACTGGATGTTTGACACCTCTTGATATGTAAATGGTTTGTTATATAGGTGCAACTAGAGGCCAAACACTGGGGGGGGGGGTATTTTTGATCTGGGGTGCTAAATTAATGGCTAGGGGTGCTAAAGCTCTCCCAAGCACCCACCTAGTTGTGCCTATGGGTTTGTAGCTGTAGTAAAAACATTTTGTGGAAAATATGGCTGGATTATCGACAAGTATTAGAAAATTAAAAAGTATCTAGATGTTTTAAAGGTCTGATGCTAAATCACTACCTTAGGGAACTTCAGAATTGGCCATTGATTGTGTGTAGAGTTGAAAAAGAGTTGTATTTTATAACAGTAAATCTTCTATTTTCTAAGAATTATTTAAGAATAAAAAATAGTTGTGCTGTCATGAATTTTTTAATTTGAAAACATACTCAGTCAAATGTATGTAAACATTATTTATACTCGGTCCTACGAATCAGTCTTCCGACCATTTCTTGTCAGTAGTGTACATATCCCACCAACTTCTGTGATCACATGGTTCTCAACATGACTAAACAAATAGGTATGGTTACAAAAAAACTATTTTTGTCCGATTTGCGTTAATTCCCACTATTCTATACACGACACCATTGCTCGTAGTTCTCCGCATTTCATTGTTCAGCAATGTTATTAAAATATAATAAAAGCAATGAACCTCGTGATATATGAGGCAAGAATGGTATACGTATCACAAAGTTGTGATCATAGGTACTTATTATTTTAGTCATGGTTCTCAACTACTCAATCAAATCATTTGGGATGTGCAAAAATTGATTATTCTCTTTTAGAACAGAGTGTAGGAAGAGCCCAGTGCAATCACTGTGGTGATTGTTTCAATGAGTTGATTGATTTTATGTACTTGTGTTAGTTCAGTAAAATTTAAAGGAGAATTAATTTTTCAAAATTTTTATGTATAAATAAATACAATATTGTAGTGTATACTTCTATTTTATAATAATTTTGTTTACCTATTATATTCATTTTTTAAGGTTTCCATTTCAAATCATACCATTACTGAAACGCTGGATAACTGCATTGGAATATAATTACAGAAGAATTTTACCAAATGAGCAATCACTAATATCTAATGCTCATTTTACAAAAGGATCTTTATGGAAGATGGAATTTTAAAATTCAATCAATTAGCGATCATTTAAAGGCTACATTAAACACCACTTTATAAATGTTTTTGAGGACAATATATCTCCAGGTAGTTTATAATAGCTAAATTATTGTATACATAAACATATTAATGTAGAATTGAATTATTTTAAACTGTATACTAATAATAAAATTTGAACTATGATGATAAATAAGAGCAATTAAAATACCAGCAATATTTTCATGATATATTTAGTGAAAATAGTGATTCTGATGATTTAATCAAAAGTAATTTAACCTACTTATAAGTAATTCTTTCTTATGAAAGTGTAAATAATACACAATATCACATAACTAAATTTAATATTAAATGTACCCAGATTTACATTGAAGCAACCAAAAATTTATTTATCAATTAACGCATATAATAACTAAATAAGCTCAGTTAAAGTCTATTAATATTGATTTATAATTCAGTATGTCTAATAATACTTATACACATATCAATAAAATAAATATGTTGAGGAAAAATACTATACAAAGAAAAAAAACCAAAACTAACACAGTACCAGCTTTGGTCAATAGTCGAACTAAAGTTCAGTTCAAACACAGTGTTTCTGTGAAATTTCAGAAAAAAATAAGAACACTAGAGCAAATTAATAGACAATTAATTGCAAAAATTAGAAGTTTGACAAATGATGAACTTACTTTACAAGATATTAAAATAAAATATTTAACACTTAAAGAAAAAGTTCTTGAAGCAGAAGAGCAATTATTGATGAATGGTATAGATACATCAGAATATCCACTATTTTGTATGGATTATTTAGAAGAAGATACAGAAATAAATAATGAAATTAAATGTGAAGTATTATCAGAGGGCCAATTAAATACAGATAATAAATCAATCTAACTTGTTAATTTTGAACTTGAACAAAATTATAATATCCATACGTATCCCTAGTACAGTTATATAGTATGGAATTACAAAATAAAAATGAAATTGATGTATCAATATACCCTGAAAGTTATCATTAAGTAATTGTATGCAATAAATATTAAAATATACAAATGCCATGTACCTACCAATTTTTTTTTTTAGTGATGTACATTACTTATAATAGTTATTATATTTTGTAAATTAAATATTAATTTATCATATTTTAAAAATAAAAAGATATAAATAAGTATGGATGAATTTATTGTTTTTTTAATTTGAGTAAAAATTAATACCCAGTTTTAAAAACCATTATTTGCAGTTATATTATTGATTACATTATTTTATTATATAAGTAAACCAACACTGACATTATGGCAACCTTAAATAATTGTACTACACATGTATTTGTGTGTATAGTATAATTTTAAATAAGACTTGATTTGTATTACTTATTTCTTATAAACACAGATTCATATATAATTTATATGTATATAACTGTGTTTTTATTAATTTTAGATACATTATAACTACGTTTTAATTTGACTATCTGAATTTCATTAGACTATCAATATTAATTTTAAGTAAGCTATGATCATTTAAATGTACAAAAAAAATTCATAACTTGCTTCTTAAAAATGCTAATTAAATCCTCTGAGATTCTCTAGATCAGGGATGGCCAACCCGCGGCCCGCCTTGGAAAGTTTTGCGGCCCGTGAAATTTATCAAATATGTATTTACAAAAAAAAATCATATAAACACTAATAATTCTAATCTAATCTGATAAAAATATATACGAGTAGACACTAGCTTATAGCAAATTGTATTTTTAAAATAAAAAAAAGCTTAGTGAACGAGTTGAGAAACAAGTATCTCACTAAATAGTAATGTATACTCCATTTTTTTTTGTATTAAATACTTTTATATAAATTAAATATATGTGATTTTATTAATATTTTAGCTGATGACTTTTTTTTTTTCGGAAATCCTATATGTGGCCCGCAGGATTGTTATGTATTTATAAAGTGGCCCGCAAGATCATTTGGGTTGGCCATCCCTGGTCTAGATAATATTATTACCTTTAAACTGTACCATGGTTCAATTCACTCTAGTTTTAAAGGTAACAATAAAATAGATTATTGTTAAGGTAAAATTTGCTTTGTTGTATGTTTGCTAGATTGAGTCAACTTTTGCGAGTGTGGTGTCCTTTTAGGTAAAAACTAATATTAATATGTACTATCTAAGCAGTAGTTCTCAACCGGGGTGACATGGACCTAGGTTAGGGGTGACATGGACCTAGCTTAGGGGTGACGCAGAATTTTAACAAGAAAAGAAGAAAAAATTAATTTTTCCGAAAACAGTCATATAATTTCTTATAATAAATATATTATACACCTATACCACCACTGTCATGTACATAACATACCTCAAAGTTCGTATCTTTATAATAGTTTGTATTATTTATATTTAATCTTTTGGTCCGATAAACACGTGTACCTAGTAATAAATATACAGCTAAGATTGTTTATTATTTTGATGTTAGTGTGACGCAGTGTTTGATTCTAGTGGCTAAAGGTGACATCAATCAAAAAAGGTTGAGAACTACTGATCTAAGTAACATATTAATGTTTAAAATATTTATATCTATACAATATAAGTATTTTCATTTAATCATAATCTTTTTCTGATACACATAGGCACTATTTCAATAAAAAAATTAAAGGTGCTTATCCTATGCATTTTGTCATTTTAGTTTTTTTTTTTTTTTTGATTGAAGATTTTGATACATAAGCACGATAATTATTTGAGGGTGCTAATTTTAAAATTGGGGGTGCTAATTATATACCCCTTAAGCCCCCCCATATTTGCGCCTATGCTGATACATTACATAATATTATTTATTAATAGTTGCTTTATTTATTTATTAATAGTATAGTATCCCCAATAGCAAACAATTTCCAACGATATTACGATAATATAATAAAACATGTGCCATCTTAAATTAACAAATGTATAAGAAAAAATGAATCTTTTAATTTTTTAGCTATATATATATATATATATATATATATATATATTTTTTTATTTTAAAATACATTTTACAATCTATACAATTTACTGTACAATAATTAGATTTGATAAAAAAAGTAGATAATATAAAATTGACGTCAAATGTTAAGGTTGGGAAGTTATCCATTGATAACGCCCAGCACGTGCGTTAGTTAATAGTTATTAACTAATGATTATTAATGTAAAAAATCCCTACACCATTTTCTTTTTAGACTTCGCCGAGGATTGTCGGGTAGTGTTTTAAATGATAATTTTTTGATTAATGGATTAGTGTGTGATTGGTGTTTATTATGAAATCTGATGTAGTTTGTTTTAGAGATTTGATTTAGGGTTTGTATTTTTAAATCTTTGCGGAGGTTAGAGTTTGTTATATACCAAGAAGCAGAAGAAACTAGACGGAGACAGGTGGACTGGAAACCTTGCATTTGTTCTGGTGTTGGAGTATTTTGCGGCTCCCCATAATTGGATGCCGTATGTCCATCATAGCGGCTTGAGTAAAGACTTGTAAATTAGTAATTTGGTGTCCATGTTCATTTTAGATCTCAATAATAGTCTTAGGAAGTATAGACGGGAATTAAGGGCTTTTAGTTTATCCGGTTTATCGACTATGTGAGGATTCCAGATTAGTTTACTGTCAAGAGTAAGACCAAGGTATTTACTTGTGTGCAATTGGGGATTGAGATGTTGTTCATTGAAATTTGAGGACATGTTTTTTTATTTAAGGTAAATGTTATGAAGGAGGACTTGGGTTCGTTAATTTTGATTTCCCACCTCTTTGTCCAAATGTGTAAAATAATTAATATTGAGGTGTTTTTGTATCATATTTGAGGCTATAATGAGATTTACATTGGTTGCTTTAATTGCCGTGTCATCCACGATTTGCCTAATAAATAACCCCGAAAAAAAACCTGCGAAAAAATAACCTATAATAAAAATGATTTGTAAGTAATAAAGTATAAATTTCTAATAACAATGTCAATAATATATAAATAAAAAATTCTCATCATAAATGGAATACAATACAATTAGTCAATTTCTAAAATATAATAATTTGGTAATAAAGTATAAATTTGTAATACAACGTAGGTAATAGGAAAATAGGTATTTTTAATTTTATACATTTTGTATTGATTTGAGATTAATTTACAAAAACTCATGTTATGAGGTTATTTTTTCCGGGGTTATTTTTTCGCGGTACCGTCATCCACGAAGGAACCAAGTTCAGTTTTAGGAATGTCATATGTTTTAGGAGGTTTTAGGAATGTCGTGAGTGAATATATTATATAGAAAAGGGACAATATCACTCCCGCAATAATGTCAAAGTAGTTTGAGTAGCATGAGGTTTATCGTACGATGAAATTACGGCCACTTATAAGTAAGTAATGAGACGCAGGCAGAATTTTTTTTAGTTTGAACAGTAAGCCTTCAAACCAGACTGTCGAACGCTTGTACTACGTCCAGGAAGACGGCAGCACAGTAATGTTTTTTTCCAATTATTAAGATATAGTGTATACTACTCTGTGGAGTTGATGGATCGTTGAGTGGTTTGGTCTGAAATCGTATTATGTATCTGGGATTATGTTTGCTATGATAGCCAGAGGAATGAGCCTTTTTAATAAGATCTTTTCGAATACTTTTGATAGAGTTGGTAATAAGGTTATGGGTCGATATGAGATAACTTTTTCTGGAGGCTTGTTGGGTTTTGGAATTAGTATAATTTCGGAAAATTTCCAGGTTAGGGGGTAATAAGATAAACGCAAAATTGCTTTGTAGATATACGAAAGTAGTATAATCACTTTTTTGGTAGGTTTTTAGCGGTGAGATTTGTGATCCGGTCGTACCCGGGAGCTTTTTTGTTGTGAAGTGTTTTGATAATAAACTCGATTTCACCTGGACTAGTGTGCTTAGCTGGGTGTGACATGGGTAATGTAGAGTTCAATGATTGTGTTTTTAGGTGGATTTGGTTTTGGGTGTGGTTAGGTTTATGTCGTGTAGTGTGAAGGTTTTGGATAGATGATGGCCGATTAGGTTTGCTTTATCGGTATCAGAAACAACCCATGTGTTATCTTCTTTCCGAAGAGGAGAGGGAGTTGAGACGGTTTTCAGAATTTTTTTGTCGCTTTCCAGAGAGAAGAGTGTTTAGTTGTTAACGAATGTTAAGGTCTGTATGTATTTTTGATAAGTGCTAGATCTGTGTTGTATGAGCGATTTTTCTTAGTTTGTTGTTTAGTTGGTTGAAGAATTGTTTATCGATGGGGTATTTGTGTCTTTGCCACCGGAACCTAGCTTTTTGTTTTTCTTGGAGAAGAAATTTTATGTGATTCAGAAGTGGGTATTTTTTGGGATGTGTTGGACTATGAAATGTTGCCAAGTGCGTGCATTCTTAAATATCTATCGCGAGGTTTTGAATTGTATCATTAATATCATCGCTTGACTTTAAGAATGAGTTGAGTAAAGTACGAATTTCAATGAGTTTTTGAAAAGTAGGCCAGTGTATTATTCCGGGAGCTTGGAGATTTGCGGGAGGATTCGCAGAGGATATTACAAACTCAAGTATAACAGGTGAGTGATCAGATGAAAGGTTTAGTATTGGTGACCGTGGTAATGCAATTGTTTGGTATTTTTGTGATAAAGATATCAAGAATATCTGGACGTCTGTTTTTATGAGAAGGCCAATTGGTGGGGTGAGGGGGAGGTAGAATTTTTATATTGGAGTTTGCTATTGAGTAATGAGCTGTGCAGGGTAAGCTATACCTATATATAAAAAAATTATCTTCGATATTTATAATTTTAATGGGAAAAAAATATTATTTTTTTTGTATTAGGTACACTTAAGTTAATCCACCACAATTATCCATTAATTAAACCCTTATCTTCTTTTGTTTTAATCTGTCAGGTGGCATTAATGAGTGCTCATCCAATTTGTCAGTCTTGCTGTGTTTACATATTGTGATTTAAATCAAAATTACTTTATCTACTTAATTTGCGTAAAATTGTATTTTAATAGAAAAATAAAGAAAAGATACATTTGACTTTTTTACAATGGTAAAATTGTAGAATATATAAAAAATCTTATTTTAAATTTAAATTAGCAATACCAACTATGATTAAACTTTAAAAGTTACTTTTGATTTTGGGGCGTGATATCTATAAATTGATAAAAATTCAAATTTTCTGACTCGTATTTAATTTATTAATTTAAGTCTAGTTACTACAAAGAGTTATTAACTAATGACTAGGGCTTAGATTTTGTAGCAATTGCTTCTTTTTAGGGGAGTGTCATAGGAGGATAATTCTTATGTATGAATAGGTTTCGAATCGTTCCGATTTTAATGAAGTAATCTTTGTTTTGCTTTTTTCCACAAAACCTGCTTTTGATTGCTTTTTCCTCTACCTATTTGGTTCTTTTTTTTGATTTTTACATATTTAGGCGAACTAAACGTAAAAACGTAAATAATGAAGGTGGAACAGTATGATTCAAATGATTTAGTTTATATGAAATATGCACCGATTACATTGGTTGACGTGGAACTTGACTAACTACATATTCGTAAATTCCTTTTTTAATATTTGATTTTATGTGTAATTGAATTAGAATTAAATTTAATAAATACTTTTTTGGTTATTTAAAATGCTTTTTTAAGGATTTATTTTGCTACAAAATCCGAACCCTAGTAATTACTATACCTACTTAAATTTTGTTAATTGTGATTATGCCTAGCAGTTGTTACATAATTAAATTATTTTAAAAAGTGCGTTGTAATGAAAAGGACAACCATGGTAGATCAAGTAAGATTCTCATTAGATTGTTAATTATTGAAGAATAACAGTATTATCAAAAATGACAATATTGTGATTTCCTTCAGGCATTCTACAGAGTTAGGCATTAAGAATTTTTAGGCCATCAGGTTAAAATTACCCACCCGGGAATAACCGTGAAACACGGCTGTGCCCAACAAATCAACACGATTGCTTTCCGTGACATATAGGACATAGGTGTACACTATTTAAAAATACAGTTGGAATGGTAAACTCAAAGTTGAAGTTAAAAGTTCTAGTCAAACAATTTCGACTGTATTATATTAACATTAGTCATATTTTTTTTTTATAAACGTATTTTCCCAATGTCTATGCAGTTATAATATAAAGAGTGAAATAGCTAAATAATAAGTAATAATAATAACCAGTTATTTGAGTGATTATTATAGTATAGTATAGAATTTTTAACTTCAATTTTGAGTT
Organism: Diuraphis noxia; assembly: GCF_037042655.1. Lineage (NCBI taxonomy): Eukaryota > Metazoa > Arthropoda > Insecta > Hemiptera > Aphididae > Diuraphis > Diuraphis noxia. The sequence goes on along the minus strand of NW_028301714.1, from coordinate 22,112,607 downwards.
TAGCATTCCGACTGTATTCTCTGTATTTTTAAATAATGTATAGCGTATAGGTAGCATTAAATTACATCAATTGTACATTTGTACCTCACCAATTGTCTATAAAAGTAGAGTTTTTAATTTTTTTCTCATATTCCTTGAAAAACTTATCAAAGGCACTTAATACTCGTATAATGACGTCACAATTTTATGCTTTTATTGCTTAATATAATATGGCAAATAAAAACTTAATTTTTTAAACCAATGGATAAAATTATTGTCAGATCCAATATATTATAAATAAATAATAATAGGTAATAAAATTTACCTATTGAAGAGATGTGTTTTATTTTTGTAAAATATAAAAATTAATTTCTTATTAATAATTACAGAATAGGTACCAATAATACAAAAATTAACATTTATTTTTTGTCTACATGATTACAGATTCAATTATTTTGAGAGGCAAAAAAGAGAAAGATACGTCCTTGAGTGTAGTTTTTTAGTTGTAAATGAATGTTATTTGTCCTTCTATTTAATCTTTTATTTTCTAAGTATTAAAATTGAGTTATAGTATCTAGGTGATAAAAAATTATAAAAAATGATAAAAAATTATCATCTTTTTTATATTTTTATTCCAAATAGTTATTAGTTATTATAGCAGAACTCAATGGTGAATATGAGCGATATTAATTATAATACAATGATTTATTGACGGATTTATTAAACCTATATATTTTAGATGATTAACGAGAATTTTTTTGCATTCATGTACAATATAAATTCAGGTGTTAAACAGGACGTTGTGTAATTGTATCTGTATAATTTCTGTTGTTTTCAGGACTGGCGTTAAAAATGCGGGGCTCTGTACAAAATATTATTTAATATTATTAATTTGAATTATACCTACCTACCAGTTCTTAAATTATAATATTATATGATACATTTATGAAACATTTTAAAACTAAGATTCCACTGTCCTTGTGGATCTATTATGTTTTAAATGCTGCACCTGGACATTTTCAAAGGGTCAATGGAATTTGTAAATTTTCGATGAATAGAGACATTGAGTGCATAGGCGTGCGCAGGGGGTATGCAGGGTATACAGCTGCATACCCTGAAGTTCTGTGAGAGGCGAACATCGACTCTGGAAAATTGAAACATCCAGTTATCAGTACTTCTTGTATTATGGTATTTATTACAATTTATTTTTTAATTAAACAGTAGGTTTTTTTAATATTTGTGAATTGTGTATACATATTATCAGAATTTTACGAGCTTAAAATAACTTTCAGGGCGCACTATTGTCAGCCTTCTGCATATCCTGAAAAAGAGGCCTGTGCACGCCTATGATTCAGTGATAATGTTATTGAATATAACTTTTGAACATTGAACGATATTAACTATCCAGAAAACTAAAAAATGTTTATAGACAAAAAATAATAAGCATCATTGCTTTGCAAAAGACTCCTATGATTAAGATCCAATATTATAGGTAGTAAGTTATTACCTAATTATATTGAAATGGATTGAAACTTATATACCTTGTGCATGCCTTTGGTTTATCATATTAGTTTAGCTTTACTGCAAGACTGGACAAGTTAACTATTTTTTTTTTTACCAGTTAAGTTCATATAGAAAAATGTGAGTTAAGTTTAAAATTAAAAGTTGCCTTTATTTTTTTAATTTTAAAAAGTTATAAGTTAATTAGAAAATAAAAGTTACTAACTTAGTTAAAAATCAGTTACTTTTTGATTCTGAGCGGAGCGATGAATGTATTGATTTTACCATGATGTGTGTTTTTATTTTTATTTATTTATTTTATTTTTTTTTTTTTTTTTGTGTCTGTCATCACGTTTTTGGGCAGTAAAAATGCTTCGATTTTTGACTTCAGTACCTCGTTCGATCAGTAACTTATTATTTAACTTACCTAATTAAAAGCAACTTAACTTTAACTCGTAAATGTCCAGCCTTGAGCTTTAGACGGTTTAAGTACAGAATAGTTATTCTAAACTTAATTTAGTACCTAGGTAATTACGATTTACGTCGTTTATCATCTTCAATGTGTTGTAAATACCTATAAATAGTAAATAAATAGTTCAACTTAAGTCGAAATTTTTTGAAAATCACATGGTGGATAGAATATACTTATATATGTAATACTGCATGTACCTAATGTAGCCAAGGAGTGTAGGGTAGGTAACAAGCTAACAACTATTATAGTTTTATGCTAGAAACATCCCGCACATTTTAATATTGAATCTTTTTTGATGCTCAGAAAGGTGACATTAAACAATAAAATATCTATCTTATTTATATATACCTGGCTCTCCCACTTGTAATTATTTATAAATAAATCAACATAACATAATATATTGGTACACAAAATGTATTTTTAACACTAATCAAATATATACCTAATAATACTGCTTGTGTTTAAGCCTAGTATACTACATTATACTACGTCGTCTGTCCAATTACCAACAGGAAATCACTTAAGTTACGCCAACAGACTACACTAAATGGATTTGTTCTATTGTACATTGGAACTAGATAGAGACGTCTGTGAACTGTGTCAGTTTTGACTTTTCCGGACGTCTGATGGTTCAGAGGTACATCAATAGATATAAGACAATTCCAAACAGATAAAATCTCGTATCTGACGCTCTCTTCTATTAAGTAAGTCAGGTAAGTCAGGTCCTAAAACGTCGATTCCGGAACACATTGTAATCCTAACGATTAAGATCAATTAAGTGACTCGTGCTATGGGGCATCGGTGAGTTTTTTTAGCAGATAAATTAAGTCACCAATCATTGGCTAAAAATTTCCAAGATGACATTTTTCAATTTAACCAGGGGTGGACTGCCCTGGGTGGCTGGGTGTACAACAGAAGATTTTCCGGCGGACCTGATTGCTCATAATATGTTCATGGTTACACGACTGGGTGTAAAATACTCAATTTTTCGATAAAATCTTCCTGACACGCCTAAAAAATTGTCTTAAACCTTAGTTAGCCTGCTGTGAATTTAATGTATAGCTATAGCTGGGTTTTTGTTTTACTAAAAAATTCCTTTTAATTAAGTTGTCTACCATAATTTTTTTAACAAAAGTTATTTAACTAGAAGAATGAACTATATTACCAATTACCATAATACAATAATACATTGGTATGATGATGGCAATTTCTTAATACACCATAACGTGTATGTGTATTATACTCTTTACCCTTCGAGGCGACCGAGGCGTTTACTGTTATTAGTATCTAAGTTGCCGTTTTTTATTGTTTGTGACTTGATTAATATATTTATAGATAATATAGACTTAGTTTATCATACGGAGAACTGAATTCTATTATATGATGTACGTACGTAAGAGTGCAAGACTTCGCGATTTTTTAATATTTATTGCCACCTTGTCATACTATCATATAGATATTATCATAATTATATAAAACCAATATGGCAATATATTCTTATAAAATACGTTATAATTTATAAATTAGCTTGATTAGGTTTTAAGCAGTATGATTTATTCAAGAAAAATGTTAATAGCAAAATACCAGTTAAAAATAATTTTAATATATGTACATAAAACAGTGCGTAGGTATACTTATTAATAATATTATTATCTAATAATAATTGATAAAATTGCATAATAGTTTCCTTAAGATTTCATTTAAATAATATAATTTTAATTTACAATACTTAAATACTTTTTTATTTCAAATAATTATAAATTAAGTAATTTACGAATTCACGATAGTTTTATTTTAAATAATGAATAAGATTTCATACTTATAATTAGAAAATAATATCCTTGTTTTAAAATATGTTAAAAATAATGTTAAATATTCAAACTAAAAGAAAAGAATAAATTTACAAATTCCAAGTAATTCTGTCTTACAAAACTTGTAATTTTAGTTTAGAAATTAATGTGAGTACGCGGAGACGTGTGACTATATTATATATATATAATAATATAATATATTAATATACACTTAAATAAATAAATGGTGAAAGTTCCAATTCTCTAGGAATCTAATACTATTATTGTTTTAATCACGATTGATTAACCGAAATAAATTTGGTACAAAACTAGTCTACGTAAATTTCACTAGGTAATTCGTCGGTAGTTATTCCTTACACTTATAGGGAAACTATTGAATAAATCATACAATGACAAATTTAATGCACAAATTAAATACAGTTTCCAATCTTGAAGTAAGTACCTACATAGATGCAGTTAAAAGTGCTCGTACATGAAACGTTCTCAACACTATATCCTCATTTTATATAGTAAATAGTCCTATTTTGAATAGTGATCAAAAGTAACATATTATATAAAAATCCCATTATTTTGAAATAGTAGTTATACTTTAGTCTATAGTTATCAGAAATCACTACTCGTTATTGTGTATAGGTAGGTATCTATTTGTTTAATTGTATTCTAACAGATTCATCTTTTTCATTTCCAAAAATTATGGCTCTGCTCTGAATTTGAAATAATAATATAAACATCACCTATACACATTTGTATTTTATACGCTTTAATTATTTATAATGCCTAAAGTATATTGAAAACTAGATGGCAGACGCTATTTATTAAACTATTGTTATCAGCATAATATAGATTAGCCTAATGTGTTGGTGCCATCAGAAACATCCAAGATTTACTATACATTTTTATGACAGGGGCACAACTATAAGGGATATATATTGACCTCTGAACCTTTAGCGGCTTAGTCTTCAGAAGTGATGCCATTAGACTCTGTAGGTGGTTAAGTGGTAAAATCATAAATTAAAGGTTTCCTAATAGAACATCACGTACCTATGCCTCGCGATGTACTAGATACAAATGCAAGATATATATCATGTATTTAGGGTGTGGTGCATGTAAGACGAATTCTTTTATGCATTAATTCTATTGTGTTTGTGTAGTCTTATAGTCTTAGTATGTCGATAAAATACAATAGCCATAGAAAATATAATATAAAAGATGTTCAATTAAAATAATGAAATGCTAAAATCAAATTATAATAAATCGAATGTCCACATCTGGTATGCCTATATATTATGTGCGACCGCATTACCTACTATATTTGAATAGAATAATACACTATAGGTGGTTGGATGTCATCGGTACAATTGTATAATATAATAATATCTAAATCTACCGATAATAAACCATTACTGAGTTTTTTTTATAGAGCCATAATAACACAATTACCTATAGGTAGACTTATGATTTTTATATACGTCATGCATGATGCATAATATTATAATATAACTACTATCCAACAATTCGAACATCTTGATTTTTATGAACACTGATTAATTATACAACTTAGGGTTTAATCTTTATGTGCCTGATTATTCTGATAGAAATATAAATCTCAATTTGTCCACATTTAATTTATATAATATAAATTAGGTATAACATTAAAATGTTTGAATTTTTAAGGTATTGTTATTGTAACAATATTTTTCTAGAACCTAATAAATAATAGTTAATGTGATAGTCTACGTTTTTTTTTTAAATTTTATTATCCATTGAACATGGTTCTAATTGTTCTATTATTGTTTATCCGAATATAAACCAAGTAAAAAAAAAAAAAACCTAACACTAACAATAACACTCTAAATGTAATAACAAATAGTCAAATTATTAATAAAAACTCGACGTGTATCGTATTATTTATATATAGGCGTATATACGACGCTATATGTGGTTATTAAAAAATAATAATGATATTTTTGATATAATCTCTACAGAGCAGCGTAGAGCGTTGGTAAAATATACTAAAACTGTTTTCGTCATCATATACTTGTATTAATTATATTTGAATGATATTAATCATTAATGTGTATACCTACCATGTTTGTATATAAAGGGGTTGTTATTTGTGGTTAATTCTGAGATTAAATTTACATTTGTTTATACAGAGTGATTCACCAAACAAGCTCACTTCCCTTTTCTTTAATCATTCACATTTTAGTAGTTAAAAATCTAATTTTTAGAGATTTTAAATATACTTAAAGACAATATTTTCAAATTATTCGGATTTTTAGTAATAGTACGGAGTGACATGTGGAGATACAAATTTCTATTTTTTAAATGAGAACCTTCCTTTTCTACACTAAATTATTTAGAGGATATTTTTCATAAAAATATTGATGTATCAAAATCAAAATTCAAACGAGTAGTTTTTGAATTATTTGACTTAGTGTATAGGTATCTATTAATAAGGATAATAGGTTTGGGAGATTATATGAGAGCCACGATGGTGATTTGAACTTTTTAATATCTAATTAATATTAATAATCTATAAAAATATATAACTTGTAAGAGTGTACCGAGTATAATAAATACTAGATTAAAAAGATTTGCAATCCTTATTAATTCAAACATTTTAATAACTGAGAAACTACTTATTCGAATTTTTTTTTAAATGAGGTAAATCTAGATTTTCAAATAAAAATATTCACTTAACTCTCAATAAAAAGGGGGAATTATCACTTGATAAACCAGAAGTTTGTATTGTTACAGGAGACAAAATAGTCCTTAAATTTCAAGGATCAGAATTTGAATAAACTTGTAATTAAAAAAAGTTAAAATTAAAAAGAATGAGAGTGAGCAGTGAGCCGTTTGTTGAACCATATTATATCTTGAAGGTAATAATATATACCTGGTATCTAGGTTTATACAGTACTCAGTAGTTAATAGTTATTATACTAATAGTGTATCAATGTTATATTTATAATCATAAATGAATGGTTTTATTCAAGAGTCTTACATTGTGTAATGTGTACTGCGTGTAGAGTAGGCACGGGCAACTCGTGAACCGCAAGCGGCCCTCCAAATACATAATATCTTGGTGATTAAATTTTTAATTTTTTACGCATCTTAAATATTGTAATAAATAAAATCAAATTGTGACTATTATTTTACTATAAATATAAACTACGAGCTTATCACACACTGTTCTAGAGATCTCAAAAAATATAATCATTTATGATCATACAGGTAATTTATATTCATTGCTCTCAAGAATTAACAAACATTTTTTTTAATTTTAAAATGTTCTCTACTAATAAATTAATTTCAAAATTAGTTAATAATGACAACCGCAGTCCACAATTTGAAACTCATATTATGACTATTGCTATCCATAAGTATATAATGGATATTATTATTATTATGTTTGTTAAATTTGTATTTTTAATAATATTTTAATTTTGTATGCTGCCCTGGCCCTCAATAAAAATCTGATAAAAATATGGCCTGCGTATGAACTTAGTTATCAACCCTTGGTGTAAAGTGACAAGTGTAGACTTGTGTATATATTAGTTTTTTTTTTTTTATACAAAAACTATTATTACAAACGTACAACATATTGTAAAAACCTATATTTATTTTGTTTCATCTCTGGGGTGTTTTTAATGGGAGGCACAGGTGTCACTTCTATTTCTCCCCGGTGCTAAAATTTTAAAGCATTTTAAAGATTCCATTCAAATACCTAGATAGTAGATTCTTCATAACATTTTTTTTTTATCGTAATAAATTTATTTTTTCCATCAGTGATTTAAAATGTTACAAATGTTAAAATGTTAAAGTAGGTATATATATATTTGAAACGTACATATTTATTTTTAGAAATAATAAAACTCCTCCCAAATATATACAGAGTTCTAAATAAGCTAGATATATAGATTCGAATAAATACAATGCGTCTATACAACTGAGCCTCGATAAATGAGGATATAAATATATAAGTATAACAGTTATTATTGTAGGTGATAATACGTATTAACTATCAACACTATTCACTATTAACTTTAAAAATTTATCTTTGTTAGTATTATATCTACCTATACTGGCTATACTATTTTTGCATATTATGTTGTATTTATTGCATATTCACCGATATTTAAGGTTGTGCAATTGTGCATATACCTGATATACCTATATGCAATTCCAAGTGTTGTAAAATTCTAACCATTATTATAATACAGACTTACATTTCGTCGCCTGCAGTAGTCAGTATAGTCAATACTAGTAAGTAGTATAGTCGTCTCGTTTTATTGTCATCAGTGGACTAGTGGACAGTAAGTTAAGGCATTACAAATTACAATCATCAGTCATCAGTATATCAGAATACCCAACATAACCTAACCATGACTGATAAGTGATAACTAACAATAAGTGTGTTAAAAAAAAAAAAATTAAATTACGTGTGTGAAATTTTGTGGTGCAAAACATAAATACAGCAAAAGTCAAACATTAATATAAGTGTGCCCCCAGTGCACATTACATCTTAACACGACAGTTTTTGACTGTTTTAACTATAGGAAAGTTTTCTAATTCCAAAATCAACCCGGTTAATATATACATGGGAGATTTATTTACTTTTTCTATAAACATTAAATGTAGTCAATGAATTTATAATATAGGTATAGGTATCGTATATATGACTATATTATGAACTATGTTTTTAGGTCATACTTTTCAATTTTCAGGATTTTCGTAAATTAAGCAAGCATGGTCTAGCAAATAAGTAATGAGAACTAGCTGAGAAGCAACCTACATATATAATATAATTATTTTATAATTTTTATAGTAGGTATTTAAGACATCAAATAGATTAATATTTAAATAAAATGATGGTTAAAAAATAACATTTTACTATTTTTTTTATTACCTACTTATACATACAAAATAAAAATGTTAATATAATTTAATTAAGCAAAAATCTCAAAAATAGAGTTCAGTTAATCGTTATATAAACTCAGTATTATATATATATATATATATATATATATATACCTTCATACCAAATGCACATTTTATTTTAAATTTGAAAGCTTGTTGATTTTCATTACGGCCAAGCTCGCATAACAACAAATACATAAGTAGTACTACATTATTAAATATTAATAATAATAAAATATAATTACATATGTAATTTGTTTAAATATATATATATATTATGTACTTAATATAAATAGGTATGTAATGTATTATTTTTAAAAATATACAATTATCAACATTTTAATGATTAGTAAAAATGACTTAAAAAAACTAAGCGTTATTTCAAATTGGAACATAGGCAATATTGTGTGATATTTATACATTTTTTAATACGTGAAATTTTTGTTTAAAACTTTCCAAACGGCGAACAAACAGTATTCATTTTTATTTATAATTAAAACTGTATAATTGATATTAGTAAATTTGTATTTAATCAGTTTATTCAAAATCTAACCACGTAATGCGCGTGCATGATGTAAATGACACAAACCCAATTGTAATTTGTATCAATCACGCGTTCACGCATCATTAAAAATCGTGTATTAGTATTAGTAGTATTGTTCAGAAACTTTTCCAAAACACCAAAATACCAATAGTTACTAAAGTGGACTAAAGATTGATCAGGAGAGTGGTGAATGTTGATTAACTTTTTTTATGGAGATTCCTCTTCGGTAATCCAGATTATCCTCCGAGTTCTAATATTTTACCGATTTGCACCCCTCTTTCTTAATTAACGAATTTTTTTTTAACAATAATATAAAATATGCCGACATGAAAAATATGCCTATTATAGTGGGATAGTTTTATATTGACTAGGTATTTATTTCAAATTAATGCATTAAGCATATTATTTAAAAAAAATTTTTAGAGCAGACAAATCTGAAGATTAATGAGTTTATAGTTATAATTTATGACTACAGGGTGATTTTTTTATCATGAACCACTCATTATTTCAAAAAGTATCAATGTTTTTTAAAATATTTTTTTACAAAGTTTCATATTGTTAAAAAAACAACGTTTTTATGAAAAAATTATATTTTTTAATATTTTTTATCCTTATAATTTTTTAAGTTTTTTACTTTTTTGAATGGCAACCTAGAGTTTTAATTTCATATTCCAAAGCAGAATATTTTTCTAAGTATTTTGATACGTAAAAATCGAATTTTGGACGAATAGTTCATGAGTTATAAGTATTTAAAGTTTAGACAAGCGGAGTAGTGGACAAACATTTTGCGGGGTAACCCCGTACCACTCCACTCCGCCAATCTAAACTTTAAATACTTATAACTCATAAACTACTCGTCCAAAATTCGATTTTTACGTATCAAAATACTTAGAAAAATATTCTGCTTTGGAATATGAAATTAAAACTCTAGGTTGCCATTCAAAAAAGTAAAAAACTTCAAAAATTATAAGGATAAAAAATATTAAAAAATATAATTTTTTTATAAAAACGTTGTTTTTTTAACAACATGAAACTTTGTAAAAAAATATTTTCAAAAACATTGATACTTTTTGAAATAATGAGTGGTTCATGATAAAAAAATCGCCCTGTATATATAATAATAATATTGTTACATCAACACGAGTATAGAAATATAGTTATATAGGTATGTGTGCCCAATCATAATTTGCGTATCTTTACCATGTAGTAAAGTAGTAACCAGTAGGCAGTAGGTGTATATTGTATTTGTATATGTAATTGTTTAATACATAGTCATATTATGAGGGTAAATAGGGTAATGGTATGAACGATGAACCTCATACCTTTATATCATATGGAAATTAAGAAGTAATCGAATCACACGAAAGTTTCGATGAAGTACAATGTGTAATAGGTATAAAATAATAAATATATACTAATAATAAATTAGTATCATAACAATATAATTATATCTACAGTATAATAGTTTAATACACTAATACAATTAGTAATTATTAATACATGAGTATAGGTACACCTATATAATAATAATAATATTGTGTATAATTATTAAGGTACAGAAACTCACGCACGCGGCAGCAGTACGCGTCGAAACGATAGACGATGACAGACTACGAGTCTACGACCGCGTGTGCGTGTGTGTGTCCATAACAAATCACGCGTCACACGATGACTGATGCGTATTACATATTATTATTATTTCAATAAAAATATATATATTAATAATATAATTGTGTTTACATGTCAGTGGTAAGCGGTAAGCATAAAACTGGTTTTCAGCGCACTGTTTTAATAATAATAGTATCATAACCGTGCGTTATACAGTGAATAATAATAAATGTAAAATGTAATTATAAGGCGCTAGCGACGAGAAGTCGTCCGCGTAAGTTCCGCGCGTCGAGGGGGGGAAGGGGTCAAGGAGGGAAAAAAACGCGCGCGCGTCGCGTCGTGTTCGCAACCGACTGGCGACCCGCGGAGAGCAGCAGCACGCAGTCCGGCGAGTACCGCGCGGCGCTGTAGATTCGATTTTCGACTGGTGATCGCGACGGACACGCTTTAATATAATAATAATAACATACAATATAATATTATTATTCATCAGTGGTGTATCTTTTCATTATACCTTTTTCTCCATCGATCTGTTTTCACTCTTGTTTTATTTTCGTTCGTTTTTTTACTTTTTTTTTATTATTATCATATACCTTATACTCGATTCGCTATTTTTCTCAACGTACAATATTATATATAGTAAATAATAATTAATGTTATACAATATCATCGTCATTGGATTGTTATACGTCCATCGTGGCTTTTGCGATTTTATTTACGCGCATTGTGTCAATATTGTAATAATTAAAATAATAATTAACTTCGTTCGTTTGTATAACCGACATATTTCATCCGAGTGTATATTGTACGCATATACAACCATCGTAAATCGGAATATTTCAATATAATATACAGCTGATATTATTATATAATATATATATATAATATTATTATTGTGTCACGGCGTTCCGCAGCGGGCATGGATTTCAAGAGTTTAACCATTAGAAAAGCTCCACATACGTTGCAGTAGATAGGTACGTTCTCCCGTTATAAATTAATCGTAATATTTTTGTAGGTATTATATTTATCTTTTATTATTGTTATTACCATCGTAATATTATGTGTGAGCAACTCGTGGTACCTAAATGTCTCGCAGTCCGAGCACCAGATTTTTAGTCTCCCAATATTCCGTATAAGTATTGATATTTCATATATCTTGACATAAATTATTATCGTGTACCTATATATATATATAAACTATATAATTTTATATATTATATAAAATCCGTCTCTGCAATAAATTCAGTTCGTAATCCACGCGTTTAGTTAGGAATATTGTGGTCGTCTGTTAGTTTAATTATAATTATTTTTATCAACTAAAACACGTTTATTATGCATATCTTCTATCTATATTTTTTATCTTGCAAAATAGATTCTCGCGATTGATAGTACTTTCGCAACAAGTGTTTGGCGCACGTTAACTATAATATGTACACATCTCGCACCTACATTAAGTAGGTACCAGCTATCTACTACCAGTACTTAACGGCTAACCTATACTTACACGAGGCCGTTGGATTTATTCCGAAATATAAACATTTCAGTTTGTTTGTATTTTCTTTTGAATTTAACACTATAATTACACGTAAGTAGGTACGTAATAACTATACGTAATAAATTCCCCATCGAATCAAAATCAAAATTTATCTTAATCATAAATCACGACACTCAAGGTCAAGTTATATCATATTATAGGCATAAAAATATGCAAAACATCACTGCCAAAAACTTATCAGATAATTATTAATATTGATTGCATAATAATACGTAAAAACATCGCATTTAATAGAAAGTCGTACTACGTATTATTTTATTTTACCGTCTTCAGAAAAATAAATGTCATCAACTATGACATCCTATAGGTATAGATGAATATGACTTGTGACTACAATGCGTATTTATCCATTTTAAAACGATTCTTTAACATTATCTTGTTCGTACACTGCAGTTGTATTATTATGAATATACACCTACTTTTACTTTGTTGGTGTATTTTATTTTTTATTTTATTTTACTATCATTATCAACGCCCCCAGACCTATAGAATAACCTTGATAAGTACTAATATTGTATCGAAAAACTGTAATTTCAAAGTATAGCTGGATAAAAAATATATTATACATAATATTACATTTGAGTTAATCTGTATCATGACAGCAAAATATTATTTAATCAGAGGCTAAAATATCTAAATTTTCGTACTGCACACTTTATATGAGACATATGCTTATAATAATAGTTTGTTTAAAATGTAATACACTTTAAAGTGTTTAAACTAATTAACTTTAAATAATTATATAATATCATAATGATTTATTATGTGATTCTAATTGTTAAATATATCAAAGTACAATGATTTCCGGTTTCTGTGTACTAACTTTTAGTAGAACAGTCATCCGGAGATACAACATAATTCGGTATATTACTATTTAAATATTTAATGTAAATATTATTATATAGATTACTACTTAAAGCCTATACTATAAAATAGCTGTATTTCCGAGTCCATTCAAGAAAAATCTACAGATATGAAATAAAAAAAATAGTTCCACTGAATTCATCTTATTTGCTATATAGTTTATACCGTCGTCGTATGACTAATATAATATGAGATTAACTAATTTAAGTTAGAACCCACACATTTAGATCCACAAATAAATGATAAATACATTAAGTTCTCATATTATGAGTTGGTAGTGTTGGTACCTAATCATGAAAGATCATTATCAAGATTTTTTGTTGAGTATTGTGTATAGTGAGTATTATATTATAAAATATAAATATAGTACTCAAAGCCCAAAGAAGTCATTTGTCGCTAGTCTATATACTTGTTAAATTTGCGTTTAAATACTAATAGGTTAAAATACCTATCTATAGTTGATAATTTTGTTATACAAGAAAATTGGTTCAAAATTAATTTAAAATCAATAATGACCAACCAAATCTTAAATTTTACGAAAATGGATATAAATATTACTATTGGAGGTGAAAAATGTGAATGCAGAGAGAATAATTATGGGTAAATAGCTGGGGTTTAAATGTAGTAAGTGTTTTTAATCTGCTACGAAAAAAGTGTCCATATATACAAATTCGGTTGAAATTACTCTATGCGTTACAGAGTTATGTATATTATACATTATACATATGTATGCACACATTTTTTAACAGATATATTAAAATTGATTTTGTCATTACAATTTTTTACTTTTTGACTAATTTAGGGATATAGATTGAAAACAAAAAAGTAATAACGATATGGTATAACATTATGTATTGTCATTTTATTTAAAATACCTAAATATTAAAATCTCCAAATGTATACATTCTGTTTGTTGAATATAAATATAAAAATAAAATATATTTGTGTCGTAACAGTATTATATTTGAGTGTTTGATTTAGAGGGAATTTGAACATAGATAAAAGACAATACAATATTTTAGTAATTTTCTCGAATAAAATATTAATTATAAAATAATTTAAATTCAAATCGGCAAACACAATAACTTATATTATTATTATATATTTAAAAAAAAAAAATGTTATTTATATATTTTAGTGGGCAATATTTTAAATTTTCCATTGCAATTCGAGGATTGGGTTAATTATCGAAAACATATTATTCTAATATTAAGTTGGGTATAAAATTTACACAGACACATAGGAAAACTTATTCATCATAATATGTACCCAATATACCAGAACGTGTAGATAACTATAAAATGTCTAATGTAGTATTTAAATTGACGAATCGGTATATCGCGTGACGCGTATATTATTTAGAATTAAAGTTATCTGAATGAATTGAACATATTCAGTGGCTCATTTGACTTTGAATAATAATTGCTATCTATTTAAAAATAAGAAGATCCTAAAAATAATATATGATTGAATTACTAAAACAAGTGAAATCAAAATAGGTATTTACTATTTAGGCATAGTTTGATATGTTTGTTGGCAGCATACATTACATTTAGACCTGTTGTGTACGTGCTTCGGGAGCACTTAAATAAGTGAAATTTTAAAAGATGTACAAATAAATAATAATACCTTCTCAGTTTTTGGCCAATAATATGATCCTCGCGAACCTCAGACATTTTATTTACATGTTTCATTTTTAATAATAACCGTATTTATCATGTTCAAGTGATACAGTGATACGTACAATAATCGTAAGACAATGAAATTAAATATTAATTGTATCAAGTTGTTTGTTTTAAAATAACATAAGATTGAGATATAAGAATACGAGTATTTAAAGAAAAACACGTGTAGAGTAATAAATGGTTAAATACATTATTACAAAATATAATAACGCTCTAAAACTCATCTTCATTTTATATTATTATTATAGATTCGTAAAGTCATATCACTCAGTACAAAGAATTGAATAACTCCTATTAAAAATATATATATACCCACTGGCATAAATAATATTCTCTTGATTTTTTGATTCTCAATTGTATTCAATTTTTTTAATTAAATAATACATGGTAGATACTCTGATACTCAATATACTCCAAAAATTAACTAAAAATTATAGTATTGTGTTTGAACAATAGTTTAAGTTGAACATAATATCAGAGAACGTGTGTGACTATTAACTATTAAGTAAGGAACTATACATTTAATATTAGGTATCTATATTGTATATAGTATATACTATATAGACTGCACATATAGTTCTAAGTTCTTCGACCTTAAGGTCAAATCTATTTTTTTAAATACTTAAATATTTTTTACGTTAATACTAGGTGTTGCGAATTATTAATGTAAAATAAAAACTTATAATTATAATAATCCTGATCTTAAGGTTATCGAATTTTCTAACTATAACATTATTTATTGTACTAATAGATCATCATTCATCATTATTCTTAATAATGTATAATTATTTGATTAATTAAATTAAAAACGAATATCCCAATAATAATAATTATTTTATTTTATTTTATAAATTAAAATTATATACGTAGAAATGATAAGCGATGTGCGTCTTTTATTATGCAATAGTATAATACAAGTTGAAATAGATATTTTAAGCTAACAATGTTATTGATTTATGGATTATAAAAAAAATAAAAAATAGATGATAATCTCCTAGATCATTCCTTGAATTCTATTCGCAGAAAGTGTTCAATAATGGAGTATATGGGTCATCCTTATGGCGCTGTAAGAAGTTTGGCAATCATTTACATGTATTATGTTAAAATATTTTTATGTGGGTCACCAACGATGAACCTAATCTCATTGTATTAGGAAATGAAAAAAACTAGTAATACAACATTGCAACTATATATTTTTTAAATTAAATAACTCTGTTATAGTACTATACTAAACTACATAAGATCTGGTACTTGCTAGTATATTGCGTGAATTCATCAACACATTATGCGTTGTATTTTTAATCATATACTCATATATATGTTATTGTGGTAGAAATAGACAAATATTGTTCTAAAATGTTCACTAAATGATGTTGACATTATATATTATGATATCAACATGTTTGATATTTTAACATTTTTGGGTTATAAGTATAACGGTAATATTATAATGTTGTAGTAATTATTAAAACTGGTATTTTTCCTGTTTTTCCTGTTTTTATTTAATTAAATATATATCCTTAAGATTTTAAGACCTTTATATTGAATGAAACTTTGTAAGATTTCGCATTACGTTACTCGTATCACTATACGACCACTCCTATACCTATAGTTAATGATTTTTGATTTTAAGCGAACTAATGAATGAATTGGTTTACGCTGATGTGTGTGTGTGTGTGTGTGAATGCGTGCACGTGCGTCTTTTTGTATCTATAATCTATATAGTCATCACGTTTTGGAGCAAAAAAAAATATTCCAATGCTCAATATCAAGGGCGATTTCTGATAAGAAATGTACCAAATCTTATGTTAATAAATTGTAAAATCCATGCAAAAAACAGCGAGAAAATAGGAATCTTAAGAGGACGCCACACCCTCATGTGTTGCCACCGTCTTACAAACGTATAACATAGCAAAATCTGTTTATAGCGTGGGACAACTTTTCTCCCTCAATATTTATAAAAGAATTTTCAAAATTTCACAACGCGTAGGTAAGAACTTTATCTGTGTCATAGCGTCGTTATTTTTTTGATAGCACAAACCAATGATTTTAAGTAATTTAATGAAAAAATAAAAAATAAATGTATTTTCTTAAGCTTATAACTTTAATTATATTTATGTTATCAAAAAAATATCGACGCTATGACACAGATAAAGTTCATACATATGCGTTGTGAAATTTTGGTAATTCTACTATAAATACAAAGGGGGTAAAGTTGTCCCGCGCTAAACAGATTTTGCTATGTTATACGTTTGTAAGACGGAGACAACACATGCGGGTGTGGCGTCCTCTTAACACAATTCCAGGTGTTGTTGACAAAAAAACGTTTTATACTATTCATAAATTAGACTTAAGATTTAAGATTTTCACCAAGTATTTGTATGACCATTTCTATAGACATAGTATAATTTTCTTACTACCATATCTCGTTTTAGGTCATTTATAGACACTTAAATTCCAAAATTTGAAAAATAATAATATGATACTCAAACGAACTATAACGATTTTTCCTCTAACAATTTTAGATATTTTGTTATAAACATAAGAAAAATTATTAACTGCAATGTAGATAGTTGTGAAATATTTCTAAATTACTTAGGTATATTATCATTGCCTGTTTGCCTACACACAACGACATTACCAAAATATTTTGATTAATTAGCTATTTATACAATAACATCACGAATAAATACCAAAATATGGTATGTCAGTATTGACGATATATGCATATAAATTATATTTATATACTAATGACGTCAGATCTAGGCCTTCATGCCCGGACATAGCGCGATACAAAAAAAAAAGAAATAACTAATCACTCTAAGAATTAGAGATTAACTCAGTATGACAGTATCCACTCTGCACTCCTCTTTGCACTCAGTATCGTTTTTATTTTTGTATATACCTAATGATTTATAACATTGAAATCAAATTTAACACTTTAATTATAGTGATCTAATCAACAACGAGATACACTCGAAAACTACTACAAAATGAGTGAGTCCCTAAGTTTTTTTAATGAAATCTTAAATTTGAATAGAAAACTTGACATGAATAATCAAGGTTAATGTTTATTAATATTTAAAATAATGAACAATTTTATGATGACTATATTTAAAATTTAAATGTCTGAATAGTCTTGACATAAAAATATTTGAAAAAAATTGTTTTTACTATAAACATTCAAAATTTAAATTATACATCATCTTTTTACTTTCATTGCATAATAATTTTTTATTTATTTTTATTTTTAATAGAATATTTAATTTTGGAATCAAGGTATAACATTATATGATACAAGGTTATATTCATGCGTATATTTGTACTTCTTGCTATTTTCGATACATTTTGAAATTATAAAAGTGATGTTCTATGATTGTAATAATTTAATTATTATATAATAATTAATAACATATCAGTCTTGCATTGAGTTGAGCAAAGCGAGACGACAAGTCCTTAACACTCATCTTGGAATATTCTATATAATATGCTAATTTTTTTATTGAAATTATCCACTGCTTATATATTATAAATTCCTATAATTAAACGACTAATAAATTAAATATATCTAAAATATGTTAATTAAATGTAGGATTAAATATAAAAACCTGTGTTGTTGAAGCCTTTTCATCTAATAGAAAAAAAACATTTAATACTTCACACCTTAAACGATCTATATTAAAATACTGTTGTTTTACATATTTATGAAATTATACTTGCCCTCATTTTACCCGTCAAATACGTAATATTTAATTAGTCGTTTACTCTATGTATAAGCCATTAGGTGTAATAATTAGAGCCTTAAAAAGGTGACTAATCTATCTCAATCGTTTTCAATTATATACATAATAGACAAATTTGGTTGTACCTATATTTATATATTGAATAAATCCAAAAATTTAAACGGCCAATAACTCCTACTCACTGAAAAACATAATTTTTTTAATCCAAGTTTCGCCTGTACCTCTATTAGTTGTATAACCTATACGTCTAATATATGTATACCTAATTAAATTTAACTGTTCCATATACTGCTTCAACTATATAATATTGACTAGGTAAGTGCGCTATATTATGTATAAATTATTTACGATACTTCATTTTCACACATAATTAACTTCAGTCTACTACATTATATATATATATAATATGTATTAACCAGTAACCAGTAGCATATTGACTATCTATACCTATATTGCACATATTGTTTATATAAATACATAAAATATTATACATATCATACGGCGATCATTGCAGTAGGACCTATGTCGCGCTGCGCATGGATAAGTACCAATTATAGGTAGGTAGGTGTAATATTTCGATATTGATGCTTGACACGGTATCTGGTTAACCGAGTTGGCGTATATTTTGGTAACGCGGCGTATATATACGAAGGTCATCTAAAACACTGTGCACTTCGAGTTGCAGGTAGGTATTAATGTACTATGTATATATACATTATTGTTAGTTTTTTCACGTATTTTATGCTGCAGTCTGCAGTATTACGTATGATGCATCGATATACCTATAAGTATAGCTTGGTAGATGACCAGTTATAATATGCATAGATAGCTAGGTACAGCGTGTTTACGAGTTATGTAGGTACTCATTAATTTAAGACGAAGGTTTGAAAAGATATGTGTTCTGTATCAAAAAAGAAAATATATAATATCCCTATACAAAATGTACATTTTTAGATATAAAAATATATATACGGTAAACCAACAAAAAATTAAAAAAGGCTGAGTAAAAAAGACAGGTATACATATAATTAAGGAAAAGGAAAAATACGATGTGATGTTGCACAATCAAACGTTCCAATTAGTGTTAATATAAATCAGATCTGCAACTGTAAATGATTTACTTGACGAAATAAATCATTATAATATAATATTAATTATTATGTATGTTGTTTTTGTATGAATAATAATTTCGATTTTTTTTATATAAGTAATGACTTTTTTTACTGTTAAAACCGACAGCAGAGGAGGCTCCATGTGAACAATACTACTTCTCTAATACTGTCATCGTTTATTAATGTTTACACCATACACTAGCTGATACAGGCTACAGTCATATACTCAATACATATGTTAATTATAATGACTTAGTAATTATAGTTATTGATTTTTTTTTTTTTTTGATAAATTATTTTAAATATTTTTATATATATGTACTGGACTTTTTTACTACTGGATTTTTTTTACCTCGATTCAATATATATCTAGCCCCTGGGTTGACAAATTCAAAATTCGTATATAATCTAATGTGTTATGTAACCCGTAAAGATTGGATAAACTGTAAACGCCTAGTCTAGTTTTAAGAAAAGAAACTTAATATACGTTATAAAATATGACCGATATGCAAATTTTTTCTTAATCGCATTATATGGAGCCTTGATTGATTATTGAACGATTAGCTATGAGCACGCATCGCTTATTAATTATTTAGGTACGTGGGCAATGCAGTTATGTATGATGTGTACAATGTATAGAAGTACCTAAGTACGTACATTGGTTTATAATATAGTTGTATATTATTATGTTTAATAAGAACCACTGAATGTCTACATGTGTAAATATAGTATATTATATAAGTATGAGACGTAATGCACGATATTTAGGAGTGTTATACAGATAAACATTTAAAAAATGTTTTTGGTAAGTAGTTAGTTGAAAAAACGTGCTAATGTTATTCATAGATATTATTCTTGTACAGGTTACGATAAACCTAATTTTGTTTACACTCTGAACGAAAAATACCAAGAGATGTATTCAACAATTTTAAATACATACATATTATGTAAATATGAATATAGAGGTCAATAATTCGAGTATTCGACTCAATATATTATAATAACCAGTTATTACTAACCAGCGCATACACTGCATGGGTTGTAAGTACTCGAGTACATGAACAACATTTCCGGGAAGGGGTGGCAAAATATAGAACCTAAAGTGGTAAACTATATCAAAGCAAACATTCCCTTTAAACATGCCATATCGTTTATACTATTTAAGGCAGGGATCAAGGCATTCCTTCGAGTAATCGAAAATTCGACTATAGAGGTTCCATTGTATAATAGTATATATGTGTATTATTAAACCATAGAAAAACTCGAGAAAAAAATGGACAAAATACGACATAATATTTTATGTTATATATAAAATAATGTATAACAATGATTGCTTTTCGATCTAACCTAACCTAATGTACCTATGTATTGTTTTTAAAACAAAATACTTTTGTGAGGAATTCAATGCGTAATTCGACTGTTATCTATTATACATATCATATGACCACACATATGTCGGATATGTGTATATGTATATAATTTTAAAATGTTTTCGATATAAACATGTCGTATACAAAAGAAGATTTTAATTGGTGATCGAGTTAACTGGTGAGTGGTATAACTAGTGATATTTTCGTTTCGTGAAAACATAATATTATCTACTTATCGATTTCAGTATGTCACGATCGGGCGGTCAAATAATCCAAGACGTACCCGTCCAGGCGTGTCACTGCGCGGGTAGGTACCTATCTACAATAACAATATAATAGTTCGGCATTACGTCACTACAAAACGCCACTGCGACTGCGCTCAATCGTAATATATAGTAATAAAATTATTGTCAGACTATATACCTAATCTATACCTGACAAACCAATAGGTATATAACGTAGTCAACATAATATACTAGATACCTACGCTATTCGGCCCGTATCGATGAACTTTTCTGGGCGTAAGTACGTTGTTATTACTTCATTAGTTCCGCAACGCTCGCCTGTGATAATAATAATAATAATAATATACATAACTGCGGGCTGCGGAGTCGACAGGTCCGGGTCTCCGGGATATTGTTAGCTGGTTTGTGACGGTTAAATACTCATGGTATAATGGCTGATAAATATACAACACATATATATATTATATACCTCTAAATTATACCTTCAACTATATAATATACTAGCTAGCATTTATTATATAGATACGCGATGTATATACAGCGCGTTTTTGGTGCAATTACAATTATATATAAGTAATAATATAATATTGTGTTTAGGTGTTATGTGTAGTGAGTGTATAATTTAATGGTTGTATATACACTGCAGGCTGATTCTTCAAGTATGCTCATCCCAGTTTTTTAATTTAATAAATCAGAATTTAATATTTAAGTTCTGATATTTGGAATTTTTAAGCACCCCACTTGAAAACCAAATTTAGTATTTACTGTATTTGCTGAGGGTAAACGGTCACTTTGTACGTTCCATTGTTTAAAGTGCACATCACTTAGTACGGTATGGTAAAACTTTAGAATGCTGCAGAACGCGGACAGTTTGTACTGTTGTGTACATAAAGTATATATTAATGTATATAGTTATACATAAGTGTTAAGTATATAATATAATGTAAATTATTAAAATGTAAAAATTAAATATAAAAAAATGTAAATTTGTTAAAAACTTTATAAAATACAGTATATTATAGTGATATTACTATTAGTCAAAATAATAAAATTAAAAGTATGTAGGTATACTTAAGTAGCCTAGTATGTACTTATTGGTTCAATACGATTTGTAGACATTTTTCCTATACACGTAGTGATAGAACATTTCCAACGTATATCGTTTAAATTTTTTCTAAATATTGTATAAAACCACCTTTAAAAAGTTTTGGTCTTAATTTAGTAGATTGCTTTGTTGTTGCCATCGTGACGATTTGACAGTCGTCGTCTTATAGTGAAATGCAGTTCAACGATAAATACAACGATAATTTGGTTAACTTCGATATCGAGCTTGGGAAATATATGTATACATAGAATGTATAAGATACTTAAATTTACCAGATAATATTTAAAATTAATAACATTTTTAATAAAATTGTATATAATATATACATTTGTATATACTCTAATACTTTACATATATAATAGTACAAAGTGTCCGCGTTTCGCACTTTTAATGCTCGACCATACAAAATGACCTAGAACCTATTTACTGAGATAGTTCCTCTCGGCTCTCAGTGAAGCCTATTTATCTTTCGATATCAAAATATAAGTATCTATCTACTTAAATTAAATATTTACAATTATCTACAAAAATTTTATACCGTGCATTTTATACTGAAGCGCTGTCGTTTTATGGCGATACTAACTTTTTTATTTCAAATAAGAACTTATACTTGTTTTAATAATTTACTGTAATATAATATTATGCAGATGACTTTTTTGAGAATTTTGATGTATCGAAATGAAAAATTGGACGAGTATAACTCGTATAACTAAAGATAAGTCTTTAAAAATGGTTTTACAAAAATATAAGATAGATGACATTGAATCTAGTATTAGTTGGTACTCCATCAATCTTTATACGAGTTATAAAATGTTGATTATAGATATTACTATTAATCACTATAATTTTAAAACCATCATATCTTTCAAACCTATTATCATTGACCTATTATCCTTAGACCTCAGCACCAACACAAAGTTAAATAATCGAAAAGCTGCTCGTTTGAATTTCTATATTTGGATGAGTATATCAACGTTTTCAAAAGAGTCATTAGCTCCAGAACTTACAGCAAAATTGGTCGTTCTCATTTGGATAGAATAAGTTGGTATCGCCACGGGACATTCCCTATAAATAGTATACAAATTCTAAGTATTTGAAAATCTGATCTTAAATAAACTTAAAAATGTATAAATTAATTTGTTATTAGGGAAAAAAATGCGGTGTTCAACGTGTTTATCTATATACAATTTGGTATCTACCTATTATTGAACTGTGAATCACAAAAGAAAGTCATAGGAAAGAAGTCCGAAGCATAAACATCAGTACTTAGTAGATAAATCATTAATTTCAAACCTAAAGAGTCCGGAATAATAAATTATAATATGCATATACCTATAAGTATTAATATATATAACAATATTTAAAATGAATAGTTGGAACTTTGATTATAAATCGCATCGTATTCTTCCTTTTACCAGTTTACCTAATTATATATACCAAACTTTTTCACCACGGACTTGTAAAGTTGTGAACCACAGACATTTTTTTGGGAGTCTACCTTGAACTGCGATAAACATGCGTCAGTGGTCAGTCACTCAGTCGGATCATTATCGAACGCGTAATAATTCGTTTTAATTTCAGTGTCAAATCCATCTCTATACATCAGGTAGGTATATTATATACATTAACAACTAACAGTGTGTACCTACCGCGATTACCACGGGCTTACATTATACATGCGATTAACTCTCCGGAATTCCGATACAATTACTATACGATACTATTGTGTGTATAAATGTTTATATATATATATATATACAATATAGGTTTCCGCATGCATATAATATATATTAAATTTATTTGAGACAAAGAAAACTACTCGAGTTTGTGGTTCATGATGGTCGTCATTGCCTATATTGGCTATACATATATATATTTATTTATTTACGTATATACAAGCATGCATACTCTTGTGGGTATAATATGTCTGTGCATATAATATAGTATAAAGAGCGTAACATAAGTGCATGGCACTTTTTATTGAGATCAAATCTGAGAATTTTTTATCCGTCGAAGGACACCCAGACCAGCCACCGCGGAGGTGAGATCAACAAATTGTTTTTATTTGTTCGTTATAAACATATACGGACAATTTTCCCCTTAGGCGACGTCTTATATTTTTATAAAAAACACAGACACACATCATTGTTATACTTTATGGCATATGCATTATATATGTGAACACGTTATATTATATAGATCGGGCAGTCGTTTTTTTTTTTTTTTGTACCTACAACTCGCGCGTTTTGTGTGTAAAACAATCCGAATATAATGACGATAATAATATGCTCTTTTTTCTTTTACTTTTTTTGCAATAACTTGAAGGCTATAACGTCGTCCAGTTTCTGCTGCGTGATGGGTAGGAGATTTCACGATTTTTTTCAATGTTAAATTACGTACCTACCATTATAATATTATAGTAGGTATAACTATAGGTAGGTGCCATAATAATAAATAACGTTTCGAAATCGCGCAAGGGACTTATTGTGATGACGACGCAGCAGATTTCCATCTTTATAATATATTATATAGGTACGTATTATTATACAAATTATAATATTAAATAGGTATAATAAATATCTGTCGTCCAGCGTGTTTATATACACATACAAAGTACTATAACAATAATACTATTATTACGAATATTACGAGTCGACAAAATTACTTGGGTAGGTATACCAAAATTAAGTAGACGGTATGCGTGGGCCGGCCAGACATTTAGGACGTTAGTGTAGGTACGATACTTATAAGTTATAATATCCTTTTTTTTTTCGTCGACGACCTGTTGATCGTTGATGTACACAATAGATAAGAGTATAAGACTCATTGCATGTAATATAAATTGTATCGTCTACTTACAACCCAAAAAGAATGGTCGAAAATACGCTCGCGTTCGTATATAATTAAATACGATTAGATAATATTTAATCATAACGGTAGCGTATATATATATATATATATATATATATAAATATATAAAACAAGCCTAATAACTGTTATTATATGTAATTTATATAGGTACAATAATGTTTTATAGGATATTAAAAGTAAAACATCCGTAACAGTCACGGAAATGTTTCAATAATAATGTTTCTTTTTCGCGGAAAATGTACCACCATATTTATTATTCTTTATTATGTAGATAAACCTATGAGGCTATGAACCGGAATTGAATAAGGACGCGGACAAACAAAATCGGAACTACAGCATTACCGAAAACATTTTGCAAAATCTCGTCTGGACGTTTATAGTTTCGTGAACTGCATTTCGATGCAAATTTCAAGTTACACGGTAATCCTAGTATAACACTGTATAAATAATTGATATACGATGCAGGTCGAATGTTACAGACTGCAGACCCAACATAGTACACAGTCGTATTATTCATCCGTATACACACCATCATCATCATTATTATTATTATACTCTGAAATTTGCACTGCTCTTAAGTACCCTTCAAAATAATTTCTTTTATAATCTCGATGTCGATGTCTTTTAAAGATATTGACGAATTTTATGCAACGCTACCGACAAATAATTCGTATAGTCTTCGGAAAGGTTTTTTTTAATAAAGATGCATAGGTCATGATGTATACTGGAATCATACTCCATCATATTGCATCATGAAAACTTTATTTATTTTTTTCTCTACGAAGAATCGTGAGCGTGGTAGTGGTATTTTTATTTTTATAATTTTGATTCATTAGACCGAAGATTGAATAATGAACGACCGCAATATATAATACATAGATAATAATGCACGTTTTAAAATTATTTTATTAATTGTATATAGTTACCCATACAACCATAAATATGTCATCATTATTCAAAAATAGGTTGTGAAATTGTATAATTAGTGTAATATTACGTATGAACGATTTCAATAAGGTCGATTAGTCAAAAGAATAATATTTTAATTGTACTAACTCGTCGACCACCGAGTTGTACACAAAATACAACAATATAATTCAGCTATGGTAAATAGTAGGTCCAATAATTATAAGTGTTTTTTAGTATTGTAGTCGTATATTATATTGTCAGAAACATTATTATTATTTAATTTTTTTTAATTACGATATTGGAGGGTTCTATGAAACGCTGGACAGCAACTCTATTCTCATATTTACTTTATTTTCTACAAAGTTTATTTATATTTTATTTTGTAATCAATCATCTTAACCGTCTGATTAACTTCTTGTGCAACGTTTTGTTAGTTAAGTATTAGAATGTTTTATGTGTCAACACAATATGTGCATTTAATATTAAAACCTCTATAATCAATGAAATAATGTAACTTACAATGACGCACAGAGATATTTTAAGAGCACATGTAGTTTCAAAAAGTTAGTCGCTCACCCACCCAATTTTTTATTTATAAAAAATATTTTTCACTTATTTATAACTGTAGTTTAAGGAAATTAATTATTATAGACTATATAGTTTATGTTATAAATGTATAAACTTCCTTATGAAACCTGCAGTAATATATACCCACCTTCTCGAGAACACATGCAATATAGTTGCATTACTATTGCTAACCAGTCTGGGCGCCACTGGTAACTTATATATATATATATACAGGGTGTCTCACGATGATCTGACATATGCAATAACTTTTGTTACAATATTTAATATTTAAAAAAAAATTTTATTTTTATTTTTTAATACTGAAAATAAAAAACTTCAAAATTGATAAATATTTTTTTGGATACATTGGAAATAATTTATTTTTGAATCTGATTATAAGAAAAATTTTTATGGTAAAAATATTTATCTAAGTCAAGTAATTTATTTTTTAAAATTTTTTTAAAATTCAATATTTTTTGGTGAATTAATTTGGAACGTAATAACTTTTTAAAAAATATAATTTTTGAGAATTTTCTGATATGAATATATTACTTAAATTATTTAAAATCATATAATATCAACAATTTTTGTCATACGTTTAATAAGCATAATTTTTTTTCGGATCTTTCGCTATGACACCCATTATATATATTGCATTTAAAACTATTTCAATTCCTATATTTTGTTGAATATTCCATGTGATTATTATAATTTTGTGTAGACATATATAGGTACATTATACACATCGACGTATAAGACCAATTAGAAAAAAAATCAATAAGGGGTGATCAAAATATCATCACTCTTATACCTATTCTTTAAATAAATATAGTTTTAAGTACCTATATAATATTATTTATAAAAGAAATCCGTGATAATGATTTATACATATTGTTATTATATCCATCGGCATAATTTATATTAGCACGTATCATATAATAAGATTATGTTACATAGATCATACACTTACTTCGTGCTTAAATTTAGTTATACCTATATTACAATAAAATGAATATTTATTTAAAGCCCTAACTAAGGCTAAAGTTTATTCCCCGACATTTTTTTTTTTATAGTCTGGCGAATGGTGTGACTATCTATTTATAACAACTTTTTTTTGTATGATATTATATTTTTTTAAATGATACCTATAATATACGCAACGGAATGAGTATACTATAATAATGTTGTATATATGCATTGATTTTCTTTATGGGAAGTAATAAAATGGTAATGTTAAACTGTATGTGTGACGCAACAGTTCGACTAGTTTTTAACAAAATCTAGACAATTTTTTTAGTTTAGGTATGTGCAATTGTAAAATCTTGTCATATAAAATACCCTTGTTTTTTACTCAAGATATTCACTCATCTTCTTTCCCTCTCATCAAATATTATCACTATAGTGACTAGCCGTTATTGTTCATAAAGTCGTAAATCTATCCAAATAAGTTTTTCAATTTTGATGAGATTAGACACGCAATGACGCAATAATAATAATAAATGTGAAAGCATCAAAGCGGTTGCAAATAGTAACAAAATGCCTAACTTTCCAGTTTTGGATTTTTATAGTTATTATCATTTATATATTTTATTAATTTTTGTAAATTATGGTTCAACTAATGATAATCAATAATCATATACACATCAATAAATACATTCATTCATTGTAATTTTAATATTAACGATAATAATAATAATAATCGTAACATAAGTTAATTCATCACAGAACACAAATACAAATTTACATTACCTATACTTAATATATATTAAAATGTACCTGCATTATTAAACAAACCATAATATAGCAGGTACTTATATTGTTTTTTTTTTTGGAGATCAACATCGGTAATCGGTATAGAGGTGAATAAATATAATGTATAATTAAAATATGTACTACTATATATATATAGTATTAGGTACATACTTGTTGTTATAGAAAATAGTTGGTCTAGGTAGTATTATCTGTGTTTAATCATGCATGTCTCATATATACGTGTGTGTTGTGTATATTGTTTATCGTTTTTCGTTGTGTATGTAATTCTGTATACATTTACATTATTATTATTTATTATGTTATTTTGGTGCCAGATTATGTACATACCTAGTTTTGAATGTAGCCGATGTAGGTACATGATGGCGGTGTTAGATACTAGCAGAGTACGTACATATTTAGATAGACACGTATAGTACCTATGTAATAATGTATGTTATTATATATATCCATTACTTAGGTCATATATTAACTATCGACACTTAAATATACAAACAATGAAACATTAATAAATAATACAGTTTGAATCACGTTCGAGCTTACTACGAACAGAACATAAAACAGTATACTTTTACAGATTTGAAATATACATTTGTAATAAATATAATAACAGGACCGTTTTTATTATTAGTGTATAATAACATAATTCTTGCCTATTATTGATATCGAATTATACCTGTGTATATTATATAAAATCTATTATATTGATTTATAAACATCAAGTTCATTCCATAATTTTGGTGGCATACCATTGTAAAAAGAGGACAACTTATCGCCAGGCTACATTTTATTTTATTCTCCAGAACTTCCAAAATAGTATAGTTTTTTATAATCTAAAATTATCAATATTTTGTTATCCTATACGATTATGACAATTTAATAATTTGAGTGTTGAAAAACGATATTTATAGTACAGCTCGCTCAAAATATGTACGTGTACTTATCCTTATATTATATTCGCGTACCGGTGTTTAATATTAAAAATGCAATCAAAATAAAACAAAAAATTACTTTTGTCCGTTGCATGCAGCATGATACCATCGCAAACCTTTATGTCGCAACAATGATTATACAAATTTAATATAATGTGTATTGTCATTTTACAGGTCAAGCGATGGGCCTCGATGGGGCCAAGGCGTTAATGGTTTTTATTCTTTACGCATTGAGGTTTCAACAAAAGGCTCAAGCGGACATCAAAGTGGGCAACGCGATAAACGTGTTCAATCGTTATGGATACTTTAGCATAAGTATGAGAGTAGTCCCCAGAAATGACACCGATCATTCGTGGATATTCAGAGAACCCACAGTCGACGTGTTTACGAATCTGCCGGAAAAACAAAGGTAGGTAAATATTAAATAGGTATGGAATAAATACTGTAATTGCGCATATATATATACCATGCGAATACATGATATTAAAAATCTAATTGTATCCAAATCTAAAAGAAAAAAAATGTATGTTTATTAGCCTCAAAAGAAGCATTGGAAGTGGTGGAGGTCAAGTCTTCCAAGGGGACTTCCACATGGAATTTTGTGATAACGTAAAACAATTATTACAAGCTTACTTCAGAGATTTTTCCGTAGAGAGGCTGGACAAGCCGTGGCAGGCGTTTACGGGAAGTTGGTCGAAATTCACGTTGGCCAGAAATTTAGGTTTGTTAAATAATAGGTACACATTTATATTATTGCTCATATCACATATGCCATAGAATTGCATAGATAAGTCGAAAACGTTAACCTATCACCTAAAATGTAGGTATATTACTGCAATTACATACATTTAAGTCCTATTAAGACCGTCCTAAATGGTGTATAATGTGATATAATGCTTATACGTTTTTGGTCGTGCATGAATAGGTTCCAAAAACTTAATTGATCTGGTTTATTTCGAAACAATGCACTACCTTCATGTATTATTATTAATTATTTACCTATACTAACCATCGTTATATATAATATTTCAATGCAGGTTTAGACGTGTCTTATGTAACCGGCGATCATTGTTATGTTCTCGTCAGGGTGGCTAGGCATAGGGAGACTGCCGATTTAGAAATGGATATGGAGAGCACCGACCTTCACGAGCCAGTGGCCAAACAGGTGGCCTCTGTTAATGTCGGCGATAGTTTGTCGGTCATTGAATTCGTCAGGAGTTTTGGATCTCATTACGTGACGTCATATGTCACGGGCAATTCTCTCTATCAGGCAAGTGCCCATTGTTTTACGTACTTACTGCAGTTAATCCATTGGCAATTAAAGTCCTAACATAGCTATATAGTTTATTACGATATAATGACACGCGATAGTACGACACTATACATTGGTCGTAAAACTATTGCTCAAGAAAGCTTATTATTATATCTGCAGAAAATAAAGGCACCAATTACCTACTAGCAATCAGATTCGATTTAGTTATCTGAACACTGGAGAGATATTGCATGTTATTTTACACGATTCTTTTTCCATTTCCGATCAAATAAATGTCGATGATTTAACATAATACAATCAAAATTTCAAAAAAGTTTGCTGATTACTGCTCTAGAATATTTTGAAGTTTAAACTTTTTTTTAAAATTGTTTTTAATAATTCTATTCAAAACACATGAGCTTCTACCAAGAAATATCATAAATAATATGAAATATTCTAATAATTTAAATTTTAAATTTTAATCATTCAAGACATGATAAGTTTTATATCGTGTGTTTTATGAAAATAATTATGTTATTGTAATTTATACTTAGTAATCTAAGTAGGTAGTAAAAACATTTTATTCTACACTAACTGACTTAATAGGAATATATATTATAAAGTACGAAATATAAAAAATAAATTTAAATGCTACCTACATATTAAAGGTATATTTACAGGCTCAGGGGAGGAACAATATCCCTTAAGTGTTTCATATTATTATATATTTGCATTTAACTTAATATGTAAACAAATTATACTACAATTATTATACACGAAACTAACCTCATATTATGGGGATATTTATGAGTACCCATGTGGTTTAATTTGTTTGTGATTCCTCTTCCTCCACTTTTAGAATTTTCAAATAATTCACTTATATCTATATAATACCTATGGTACTTAATATTTAATTTGTATTGACCATTTAGGTGTATGTATACGCTCCAAATGCTTACAAAGTAATCAAAGAACGTTTAAAAACAAAAGGTGTGTCACAGATCTCTAATCAAGAGTTGATTGGATACTTCTCACCGTGGTATGCAGAGCATGTGGGTAAAATACAATCAGCTAGTGGTAATGCAACTGTTGAAAATTGGGCGCACCAAAGACTAAGAGTGAAATTTTTTGTCTTTGGGTTTGCCTCCTTGCTGAAATTGCACGGAGACACGAAACTGTTAAGCGAACTGAATGGAATGTTAGGCAATGAAGCATTACTCAAGCTCGACTTAAAAACCTTGGCGCCGGCTTTTAAGGACATTCAAAAACGAGCTTGGTTCCACGAAGTAATGGATAATAATTTAAAACTATGGGAAGTTAATATGTAATAAAAATAATTCCTATAAAACACAATACTACAGTGTATTATTTATTATAGTAGTTTTAATAATTTGTTAATAAGGTAAGTATTCCACCTTTCGCTCAAATGCCAAATACTAAATGTACCTAAAATCATTACCTATATAAAATGCAATTTTAGTATGTTTTCTTGTTGAGCAACAAGAATTGTATTATAAATAATTATTTATCATATATGTTTTTAATAAAGTCTTTATTTATGTAAGTTACAAACAAATTATTGTCATTGTTTATTATTGAGTTACAAACAAAAATTATTGTCATTTGCATTTTATTGTCATACAGTATACTTAATAATATGTGGTAATTAATATTAAAAACTAAGACTAGATATGACTAGTAATAATTATAAAATAGGTACTTGAAATAAAAAATACATTTTTTTTACCTAGCATAAAAAAAAAATTAAATTAATATAAAATATTGTACAATAGTTTAAAATAACTAAAGAAAAGTACATGAAAAACTGTCCCTTAATAACTCTCATTTCCTCTCCATTATGGTATTACGAGTACATAAGTAACTATCGACTAACAATTTACCAACTGATATTTTACAATTATCAGTAGAAATCTACCATCTTTAGTGCTTGAATTGGTGAAAATATAGTTACAATGTTTGAATTTATTAATTTGTGTTTCTAATTATTTAATGACTTTTACTTAAGGAAATTTAAGTGTGCAAATTTTTTTAAAAGAAAAGAAGCTTCAACACATACTTTCCCCTCCAACTTAAGCACGAGAGCAGTTGCGTCATGAATTTTTTTTATGAAGAGACTATTTAAAATAAGTACCCACAATCTACCCAACAATTGTTTTTGTATTTATATGGATGGCCAACCCAAATTCATAAAAGTACATCAATTATAAACATGTCTATTATTAAGATACCCATCACCACTTTCACGTGAAATAAAAGTTTTAATAAATAGTTATTCATGCCGCCACTGCATTATAATAGGGATGTCTATCGAGTATTTACTAATCACAAAATGTATTTTTATACAATATTCAAATAATTAATTTGTTAACTGAGAATACTTAGGTACATCAACATAAGTTTTAATAAATAATAATAATAGTACCTAGGTAATAATAACTATACATTTTTTTATATAATTATTGGTATACTTATATATACGTATACATAAGCAGAGGCATGCCGTGGGGGGCTAGGGGGAAAACGCCCGAGGCGTATGGTTTAAAGGGGCGTCAAACATTTTTTTTATAATATTTTAAACTTTAAAAGGGCAAATATTTTTAATTTTGCCCTGGGTGCCAAATCTTAATGACATGTCTCTGTACGTAAGATACCTATAATTATTAATAATATAGTAATATTAATATACAGTAACTTTTTGTACCTTATATAGTATTATGTCATATAAATAGATTCTAGAAATCTACTATAAAACGTATATATTTAACTATTACAATATTACTGTATATAAATTATTTGTAATTCAATTATTTTATCAGATATACAAGACCATTACTGGGTTAATTTTTAAGTGGGACTGAGAAGAGTAAAATTTTTTTAAGACCCAAAGTTCACCAAGCTCTGATCTATAAGAATTCTCTTCAAGAGTTACAGAGAAAGAAAAAAAATGCAGGTGTTTAAACACTTAACCCTCTACCTCAGCGGTTCTCAACTTTACATTATTGGCGACCCTATGGTTGAGAACTGCTGCTCTGCTATAACCAGTATGGGGTATACTTAACGGGTATATAAAAAATAAGTTAATATTTTTAACGGCAAAGAATATAATAACTATAAATTGTACACATAAGTTAGGTTAGGTGAATGTATATATATAATATTATAATTGGTATACATAAATTAATTATGTATATAAATCTAAAAATAATTCATTCTTATAAGTTACACTAGCGTTTCTCTAACTGTAGGCCGTGAGAAGTTTTTTGATTTATATAGATTCCAAGAAATTATACCTACATTTAGTAAAGTGAAACCACGTGGGTTGCAAAAGATTTTTATTATTTGTGGGTGGGGGTGGGGAAATTTGAGTCATGATATTAAAAAGATTGAGAACCACTGAGTTATACATTTTAGAGTATAGAAAATAAAATTATAAAATATACTTTAAAATACATAGGAAAGTTATTGTTAGAGATCAGATTTTAATACATTTGCATTTTATTAGGTAATCTGGTTATTAAATAAGCGATTTGCAAACTTATCTTAATATTTTACAAGCCTATTAACCGATAATCAATTGAATAAATTTTCGTTCATCTCTATGTGTTTTTATTGTACTATAATATTATTTTGACAGCGCACAGTTTTTGAGTTTTTTGAAAAATAATTTTTCAATATTATTTTGTATATAAATCAGAGCTTTAGTTATTATTTTTAACTATAAATACTAAAATACTATTTTGAAGAAAATGTTCCTACTTTCTTATACAAGTAAAATAGGGTTCCTAGTTTAGATAATATAGTCTATATTAAATTTCTATGTAATGAAATATCTGAAATTGGACTAGGTTTTTAACAGTTACAAGCCCTAAATATTTAATTATTTAATCTGGTTTAGACAGTTCATTAAAAATAATATCTATTCAATCAATCATCATATTGAAAACATTAAAAAATTACTATTGATATAATATTAGGCATTACTAGTTTTAATATTATGTACTTGAATTCAAGATAGGTTGGTGATTTTTCATTTTAAAACTACCTATATACTTTTTTTTAAGACACATACAATAATGGTACTGTCCCATTTCATAAGAAAAAAGTTTAATTTATACCACAACCACAGAAATATGAAGATATAAATAAAATAAAAATATTACTCAAATTTATAATTTGTACAAATTTTAAATTCCTTGTGTAACAATTATTATTAACAGTAAATGGATTATTTTAAATTAAATAATATAAATTTATTGACTGTCATTATCTGACATAGACTTACTATGCTCCCTTTGGCACTCAAGTTCCTTCATTTTTAATTTTATTTCAGTAACATTGGCGTGTACATGATTCTCTAACTTTTTTGATTCATCTTCCGATACATTTTTATGAGCTCGAGCAAAATGTTTTTGGAGTAAAAAATTTCTTGTAAATGCTGCTTGGCATGAATTACATTTAAAGGGCCTTTCTCCTTTAAATATACAAATCATAATACATTTAATTAAAACAATTAGTAACAAAATTTATCTTTATTTTTTAAATGAAAATATAAATCTTCAACACGATTATTTTTCACAAACTAATTTTCTAGCAACATTTGAAATAAATAACTACACTAAGTAACATAAAATTAATACCTGTGTGAATGAGTAAATGTCTTTTAAGATCAGTTGTCCAACCAAATTTTTTACTGCATAAACTACATTCAAAAGTCTTGTCTTTTTCTTTATTTTTTTTAGTTACTTTTTTTGGTGGGTTAACTGGATTATCATTATTTTCTTCATATGTGGCTAAACAATATTTCCAAGGATTAAGAGTTTCACTCACTGTTAAATTTAATGGCTTAGAAGATCCATGATTGCTAGTTTCTACAAGTTTTTTTTTAGAAGCTGAACTACTTTCATTGTTATCGGCATCAACCAATTTTTCTTCACCAACGTGAGTAAAAAAATGTATTAATAATGAAGTAGCAGAATAAAAACATTTGTGGCAATCTGGGCATTTTTGAGAATAATCTGAAAATAAATAAATTGAATTGTTTAGAAAATTGAATTAATATTTAATAGAAATTAAGTGTTCATTTACAAAGTACAGTGTAACCTCAATAACTTAAACACCTATAAGTCAAATTTTTTATAACTGGAAGGAATTTCTTGGACTCCCAACTTATGTGCATAAATTCAATTTTTTATATAACTCAAATTTTTGAAAACTCTTTTATTTTTTTTGTGGGTTTGACCATTTGGGGCAATTTCAATTACAAGGTTCCACTGTATTTTAAAGTTTAAATTTAGTATTAGTAATAGAGAACTTTATACAAAAAGTTCAGGCATAAATGAAAATATGTCAGTCAATACTACATTTTAAATATATACTTCAGTACCTGTATGTAAACATAAGTACAAAAATTCCATGTTAAAAATCTAATGAGGCTTAACTTAAGATTAAAACATTTATAAGCTATATAAACATTTCATGAACATTGATAAAAAGAAAAATAATGGAATTCACAATCTCACTCCCACATGAAAATTGTATTTTTATTAGCAGCTTCTATATTGCTATGTTTATCATAAAACATAAATAGTATTGTAAAATAGCTTTATCTCATTTACAACCATTCTTATATATTTTTTAAGTTACTTGATACTTTTTTAGAAAAACAAAAATTTGATTAAACATCCAAGTAAGCCATTTACATTAAAAATTTGTATTTATACATTTTATATATTATCTTATTTTTAAAAATAGGTTTACTATAAATATTTGAAATTCTCATGTTTGAGATGTAAAATAATAAATACAACAGATAGTTGTAATAAATGCGCAGTTACAAATATCAGGAGAAAATAAGCCCTTCCAGAAAATGGAAGATTTTATACATTTATAAAAAAAAAAAATAAGGATCTTATAATACCAGAAAGGTTTCAAAAGAATCTGGTAGTTTGGTATGGACTTCAGTACCCCAAAACTTAAATACTATTCTTGCCTAGTAATAATGATAATATTTATGTAAAATATATATATTGATAGTATTTATAAAATTTTACATTAAACTATTGAAAATTCATAAAATATTGTCTTTTAACAGAAACAAATAGTTATAAAAATATAAAACATGATCAAAATAATTTTTTTATAATTTCATAACCATTTACCTGTATAAATATTCATCAGATAAATCAATTAAAAAACTTAATTGCACATTAGATTAAATTTATGAAAAAGTTTAAAACAATATTTACAAATATAACAAAATATCACTTGGAACAAAATAATATATTATGAAAACTATAAAGTTTTTTCAGTCTAAATCTATTGAACAAAATGGTGGGTAGGTACTTAATAATGGATTAATAATAATTTAATAGTTAAAAGGTATTAATAATAAGAACATTTATTAATTTCTAGAATAGAACAAAAAATATCTAACAAGTTTATGTTTATACTTAATACATTATCATAAAGTTTATGATAATATCGTTTTTACTTCAGTTATCTATAGACAATAATATATATATATATCTTTAGCACTCATAACGACATAAATCCTAAACAACATGTGTGTAAATATTTGGAATAAGTGACGTATCTACCGATATTATAAACTTGAATATAATATTACGATCTTCTAATATTATAAAGATGAAGAGTTTGTATATTTAAACAGTCTAATCAGACTAATCTCATACACTATACTGAACCAATTTCAATAAAAAGTCAATTTTTTGAGACCCAGGGGATGTTTTAAGCTTTTTTTTTCAACCCCTATAATTCTTCGTGAGTTCGTGACCAAACTACCTAGAAATTTGTTAGGATAAACTGATTTAAGATTACCCCACATTATCCCTCACCAGGATAATGAACTATATGTAAACAATATGGTCTAAAAATATCCCTGTGTATTTTTTTACACCGGTTTAATATGGCGAATTTCTAGATATCGCACACAAATTTATATATCTATCTAGATTGAAATTATTATTTTACTTTTTTTAAAATTATATTTTATGTTAAACTACAGAAATATATAGTATATACCTATTTACGATAAACCTATTACCACAGAACAGTTGTACACCAACAACTTACAAGGCTACAACAAGCTACAGTTGTGTATATAATATACATTATGTAGTAGTAGTACCTATGTGTTGTCCAAAGAGACTTTTGGGCTCGGTTAGAGTTACTTCTCTACTTCTCAGTTCTCTTCCATCAAAATGTTGAGATAGGCAATAGTTATTGAAAAGAGTCGAAAACCTAAAGACAATGAATTCAAATAATATATCTATTTATCATAATATTAAACTAATCACAAATATATTGTCTTAATTCGAAATTTTATAGAAAGTAAAATCCACCACATCTGTAACAAAATTTTGCTAGCACCATCGATACATAGATATATTAAGATTTAAGAATAATATGTCTATGCAACGACAGGATATAAATATAATATACATATATATAAGATAATAATCATCTTGATATATTATAAACATAGATAGGTAGTGTACTAGTGTATAATATAATTAATATATATTAATCAGAAGCCACCCAACTTCCAATTTAAATTACTGGTTAGTAACTATATTTAAGTATTCAGTTATATATCTACAAAAGCATCAACGATGATTTCTATACAATTTCTACCTGTTCAGTAATAGCGTTTCCGAATTTTAAATAGGCACTGACTTTGAGAATGATAATAATATGTATAAGTGGAATCATACACCTATTTTCCATTTTGAGGCACGGGATATTTTAAGAGGTATATATAGGTCGTATATTATTATAACCTACTGCCCTGTGTAAGTACTAAGTAAAAGGAATTTATAATGTCTTATACCACGATAATGATGAATAGCATAATTACCTATAGGTAGTGCGTATTGTTATTATTTTGATAAAAATGTAATTAAGTCCTAAAAACAAAGTTCATTCTACCAGCACATGCAAAGCTCTAATTTGTCTACCTATTAGCCATTATTACTTAGAATTTGTATAAAATACTAGAAAACGTTCAGTAAGTAAGTATACACTTGGACATTTGATAAAACAAATTTTATTAAAACTACGTTCTTATTAAAAAAATATGTATCTATGTCCATTGTTCAATATATCCAACAGTATACCTATATGTAAAACTTAAGAATTGTTTCAACTATATGTTATTACCGTACTTTTTGTTTAAGTCGAGGATATGAATTCAAATGGTCTATGTTTATATAGAGTTGGCAAATCCGTAACTGAAAAAATATTGGAAGAGTCTAACTTCAGTGTATAATAACTATAATAATAACATAATAAGGCTGAAAGTTCTATTTCGAAAATAAAAAGAATTACTGGTTTATGACGATTCACCTAGAAAAGATATACGTATATATATACATATATCGATTCTGGTTTTTGTCGATTTTTCATCTACTGTAGAGTTATAGTTTACGAATTGGAAAATTTAAACTTGAAAGAAAGAGAATTCAAATTTAAATTTAAAAAACAGCGTTCCAACTAAAAATGTATTTAACATTAACTCGCTCAGTTACCACGACCATATTTTAAAGAAATTAAATCCTAATTTATAATAATATATAACACTTATACTTTTAACTCAACGTTATCTTCACTTTGAAAGTTCAAACATTCTATTAGTTGTATTCTTTTACTTCATTTTATTTGTTAACGTACCTGGTTACTAAATAATATTATAAAAACAAAGAGCAAAATTAATACAAAAATTATTCTTTCATACAAAAACTTGATTAATAGGCAATCAATTAACTGACATGTCTAATAATTATATATTTTATATTTATATCAGAATAGTTTACAATAAATATATATAAAAAAACAACTTTTAAGCACGCCAGTAAATATTAAATAATATAAATATAGTAAATATTAAATAATATTTATTGCCAGTTCTAAGCCTGTAAAAGTGCGAAGGAAAGTTAATATAGTTTAACTTTAACTTTATTGTAAAAACCAGTTCAAATATGTAAAAAAAAAATAGTGACCGCAAGTGCCACCAAAAAGGTATTGACCGCAACTTACTGTGCCGACCGCATCTGTGCCGTAATCTTATGATTGGTTCAAACACGTTGTATGCATGACAATAGGATTTTCCACTAAATGCGAATGATCGCCCATCCGGAAACTGATGACACACTGCCACACTGGCCGGTGCTGGTGATAGATCAGGTACATAATCAGGGGCGTATTTAGAAACGTCTTATGGGGAGGGCACAAACAAAAAGTTCAAAATTCAATTAGCGTAATGGGAGATAGAGGTATAAAATATCTCATATTTTTCATCTCAATAAATATTATCATCATGTCATTGTGTAACAAAATGGTATATTTGATTTGAAGTAGACGTCGAGCCACAAAATATGTTCTATTTTAACCTCAATTATTCACCAATGTAATAATGTTTTCGCGCTGTTTCAGACTCCGTCAACATATTGAACAGCGTATTTATTCATTAATATTCCGGATAAATAAACGTATTTCGTGGGACTCGGATAGCGTCGATAGCGAACAGTCGCCGGTAGAACGTTGCGGCGGGTGGTCAACGGTATATCCGGAATAATTTTAGTTTTGTTTCCAAGTGATATTTTTTTTAATGTGGGTTTTGCATTGGTACTTTCAAAAAAATCCGCTTAAACTTTATCTAGAACTTAAAATCAATAAACTTCAAAATGCTCAATTTTTCAAAAAATCATATTTTTGAGTTCAATTTTAGCAAAAATTTAAAATTCTTATACTCAACATTTTGGTGAAATCAGTAATTATCTATCGTACTTTATAGTTTATATACGTTATTTATAGGTATAATTAACCAGTTAATTATTAAGTTATTTCCAAGCATTTGCATATTAAAGTACCTAACTTAAAATTGATATTTTGTGCTTTATTTTTTCATTTTAGATTTTTGAACATATTATGTTCAAATGTTAATCTCTTGCTAAAAAAAAAATGTGAACATGTTTTCAAAACATTCTTAAATGTTCAGAACACTATGAAAATACTTGATGATATTATTATATTAGGACATGATACAAAATACTTTCGCAATATTTTTAAAATATTAAATAATTAATAATGCGTGACCTTGCGTTGTTTCAGGGAAAAGTAGTATGGGAACATTGGGAACGTTTGAAAATCAAATTTTTAACTTTAAAACTTAGTTCACAGCGCCCCTTCTCCCCTCCTCAAACAGAACACCGCACCGACTGTAACCTGTAGATAGAATCTCTATCAACAGCCGTCGTGAAAATCGTACCCTTTGTGTTATCACTAATTATTTTCGTAGCAAAATGTTCCAACGAATCATTTTACGAAT
Source organism: Diuraphis noxia (assembly GCF_037042655.1). Lineage (NCBI taxonomy): Eukaryota > Metazoa > Arthropoda > Insecta > Hemiptera > Aphididae > Diuraphis > Diuraphis noxia. Next base: position 22,071,424 of record NW_028301714.1, on the reverse strand, counting down.
GTAAATTATCTAAGGTTAGTGGCTGTTTTTCTTAGGTTAATAATTTAATTAATGATTAATATCATCACTCATTAGTGAACATGATAAACATTTATAAATAATAATGTTATGTTCTCAAATGAGTAGATAATGCTTGAATTGGTTGTAATGAGACTCTACAACTGAATACTGATGTTACTTCGTACGTGTATTTCGAATGTACACAACAAAGTTACGTAGGCATAATATCGAAAAATAATAACATAACATTATTTTTAATATTCATTGTTGTGATATTTTCTAGTGTACCGGGTCTGCGCACCACAAATTTAAAAATGTTAACGCCCCGCAGCCACCGGGCGGGCGCAGACGTGTACTGCCTACCCGTTCGGTCCACGGTCCACTGCCTTTCTAATACAAATTACAGTCATAATAATAATAATAAGCTATCACGATATTCACGTACCACAAGGATTACTGCATTCGCGTTCGCGTTACGAATTCCGATGGTAGTCTCTCACTATAGCTGCTGTTCACCAGACACGAACTCGTTAGTTATTATTACCAGTCGTCAATAGACGTTTACACGTCTCTATAATAGTACTCGTTCGTCGGTCATCGTCTCACTCGCCGTCGCTTGTTATTTTTTGTTAATACATTCCTACCACCGTTTTGTCTAGGACTTGTTGGTCACTTGCGTTTTCGGTGTTCCATAAAACACTGTCGCCTACGACAAGACTGTACCGCAAATCGCCATGGCTGCCGGCAAAGTATTGGTTTATGGAGGAAAAGGAGCGTTGGGATCGACGTGCATATCTTTCCTTTCGTCCCAAAAATATGTAAGCATAATAAATATGTTGTACCTACTACCTATCTGTGGGAGAAAAGAAATAGTATTATAAATTCTATTGCTGCTATAGCGCCACTCAATACTCAAACACCAATGAAAGTATTCGAGCGATAAAATAATTATACGAATCGTCGTTATATAATACGAGGTCACCCATGTATATGTATAATAATACAATTATTATATTTCACGATCATTTGAAAGTTTATAAATAGGTAGTTTTACAACCTTTTTATTTCATATGTTTTTCAGTCGAATTAGAGCTAATTTGAGAAAACTATAAACTCACTCATAAAAAAACAAATAATAAATACATTGTAAATTTGTAACATAAATACATAATATTATAATAAAAGTATAGAACCTATTTAATTTCAGAAGTCAAATGAAAACGAATACATATTACACGAATCACATTTTATAATTAAATATGATTATATTTTTAAAAATTAGTCTACTGAGATGTTTAACTCTATCAATTACTAAGAACCTAATTGTTGAGTATTAATGATTAAAAAATGTAATCTTAACTTAATATAAATGATGAAATGTGATTTGTTATGACTTATGCGATAAACAAGAAAACTAAAGTACCTATTCAAATATTAATTTTAATAGATCTCTATTTAAAAGCATTAAAAATATATTTTATTATAATCATTGTAACACTCAAATAGCACATAATTATTTGATTTTATAATTTAAAGTTTGAAAACATAAAATAATACAATAATAAAATATATCATATTTCTTACATATATAATGTAATAATTAATATAATAAAAGTATCTGCAAAAATGTCAAGACCATTTAAGTTTTTGAAAAATCAAGTGATAAATAATCAAGATATGATTATTTTAGGTACCTAAATTACCTTACTATATGTATATTAATTGTTGATGTATTTATTAATATTAATAAGTTTGGAAAATATTTCAAATAATAAGTACCTTTAAGATACTTATGAATAATTTAATAATTACATACTTAGAATTATCATTTCAAAAATTTCTTGTTATAGTTGTTCACAATATACTTAATATAAATTACTTAGTAAAAGCAATTAATTTTATATTATAAAAGGTTTAATTAAATGAAATAGCCAAACAAACAGGTAAACAGTCATTATGTATTACATAATAACAATGTGAATATGTTGAATACACTTTTCATTGATTTGGGTAATATATGAGTACTAATCCTATCAATAAATTATTAATGGTTAAACTGTTAAAATTTAAAACATGAATATTGCTCTTAAGATAATGTGAATGTATAAAATACTTACTCAAAAATTAGTCCAATAACATAATTACTAAGTGGTATATATTTTTAATTTTCAGTGGGTTGGATCTATAGATCTAACACGAAATGACAGTGCAAATGCTAATGTGATTGTGGAACGTAATGCTACAATATTAGAACAAGTAAAAGAACCTCAAAATACTTACCTATATATATATATATAATATGTTAAACACTGTTAATTTTAAATATCTTTTGCATGAATAAAAAAATTTAAAAATGGAAAGTTGATGTTCTCTAAATTGAACTGTTTGTTCCTGTCAAGTATTTCCTGAGATTTGGAGCAACAAAAAATTACTTGATACTTGACAAAGAACTGCATTAAAATATGACTATACCTGACTGTACGGTATTGATTCACTTGATTGGAAACACTTTTTTTGTGGGGATTTTCATTTTGTCTATATCTATTTGCTGTAAATAAAAAGAAAACATATTATACAACACAGCATAGTAAAAAGATTGACTAATACAAATCCATCATTTTATCACTGATTATCTTTTAATTATAATTAAAATTCAGTAAAATTAATAAATAATTGTTTTTTAATTTTTGAAATTGTTTGTACTTTTTAAGGAATCACAAATTTTGAAGGAGCTTGATTCCGTTCTAGGATCTGAAAAATTAGATGCTGTAATATGTGTTGCTGGTGGTTGGGCTGGTGGTAGCTCGAGCTCTGACGGCAAGTAAAAACTATAATGCATTTTTCATTTTATCGTGAAATATTTACAATATAGTTTATTATTTGATTTTCTTATATAGATTTTGTAAAAAATACTGATATGATGTTAAAACAAAGTGTTTGGAGCTCAGTATTAGCTTCATCTATTGCATCTAAGTTCTTAAAACCTGGAGGTATTTTAGTATTGACTGGTGCTAAAGCTGCTTTAGGACCCACACCAGGAATGATTGGTTATGGTTTAGCTAAAGCAGCAATACATCATTTGACAAAATCATTAGCTGATGAAAATGGTGGTTTACCAACAGGAGCTCAGGCTCTTTCAATATTGCCTGTGACACTTGACACACCCATGAATCGTAAATGGATGCCCAAAGCTGATACTTCAACGTGGACTCCATTAGAATTTGTTGCAGAGTAAGTACCATTCAGTGTAACAACATTTAATTATTAATACAATTTATTCATTAATTTTACTGTAATAGTTCTTATTGTATAGAAATGGTGTTACATGTATATGATTATCGTTATCATTCCTTAAAAATATTGCATTTTTATTCAATTTTCAATTTAAATAAGATTATTAAATTGAAAAAAAAAGTATAAAATATAAAATTGTTGTCTCTATTATGTGACTGTATTATTATTTATACATTTTAAACTAAATATAAAAATTCCGTTTTTTAAATTTCTTATTTTATTTTTCAGATTATTTTCTAAATGGATTAAAAATGAAGAAAGACCTCCAAATGGTTCACTTGTTCAGTTAAATACAAAGGAAAATAAAACAACTTTAGTATTTGAATAATTTTTTAAATGTAAAATAAAAAAACATTTCAAATCTTCAAATTTCTATCTATTAAATAATTGTACTTAATATTATTTATACACAATAACTACATACTTAAAAAATAAATATATATTGTTCTACTCTATGGATAAAGGACAAGTTAATGAATCATAAAAATATTATTCAAGTATATCTTATTTTATTTTATGTCAATATTGTCATATTTTATTATTTTATAGCAATAATAAGAACTATTTAATAATATCAACAAAATACAGAAACGATTATTGTTTAATAATGTGATGGTGTCGGTACACTCATCAATGGCGATTCCAAATAATCAAAACTTGGCGGTTCTGGTGGAGGTTCTGTATCTGTTGAAATTTTTTCTACAAAGTCTGTGTATAGTTTGTGTACAGCCTCATCATGTGTTGAACTTGGTTGTAAAACTTTAGTTAATGTACTTAATCTACTTGGTGGTAACTTTGGATAAACATGCCACACTAGTTTTAATACATGTCTTACTACATTTTCTCTGCTTAGTCCAGTACAAAAAAATTCATCAAAGACAACAGTACAAAAGTCTTCAGCAGCAAATTCTTCGACTTGTTGTATTAATAGTGCCACCAAAAAATGAAGGAATGGATCCTCAAAAGCACGGTCGTGATCACAATTGGCCAAAGACCCCAATATTCTCATTAATGCTAACCTGTCTTTAGCTTTAGCAACATGTAATGTATAATACATGGCAACCGTACAAGCAACGCTACTTTCTTGTATATATGCTTGCACAGCATCTGGAACAGGTCCAGAGTGTTCAATTATGGTAATTGCAGATTCTCTTTCATCAGGAGGCATTTTAGTATTTAAAGCTCTAACTTGATCATCTACCATTAATGACATCAAGGCAGGCATAAACTTAGTGACTACTTGACTGTCAAGTTTTGGCTCCTTAAAATCTTGGGTATCAATCATAACCCAAGCACTTAAACCAAGGGACAACATTCTCAACAACAGAACTAACACATGATTTTCCCTCGGTAAATTTTCATTGTTAATTAAATGATGAAGTATTCGAATAGTTGAAGTGGCTAAAAAGTTAATGGCATATGGATCACATAATGTCATAGATAAATCTCCCAATACTGTTTCATGTCCTCTTTTAATGCTATCTAAAAACCCTTGAAGTTCACGGGATCGTTTAACATCAACATTGCGTTCTCGAATACAAGCATCGAGACACCATGTGAACTTATGACATGGATCAATGGATATAATATCTTGGATTTCTAGATCATGCAGTGCCATCAAAAGTTCAGCTCTAAGTGTACAATAATGCACATTGTGAGTACGCAAGAATAATGTTCTCAAAAATTGCAAAACCATATCGTATAATTTTACACTCGATCCTATCATATGTGCAAGTTTTTGTACTACTTCTCCTTGACGTCTTAATTTTGGTGATGGTGTAAAGAATAAATTTGTCAAATTATTGTGGTCAAAAAGAATATTTTCTTTTTCCCTTATGTACTGTGTTAGTAGAGGAGACACTTCATTAACTAATAACGATTGATTGTCCTTCCAAATTTGTCTTTTCACTTCCGTGTCTGTATCTTTATAAAGTTCAGTATCTTTAACTAACACATTTAAGTATTTATCGTCAATATGAGATATATTTTTCAGAATAGCCATAATTATGGGTCTTAGTTGTTTTATATGAACTGAAGGAAAACTCTTGGCCAACATGTCCTTGAGCTTACGATCCCGGTCTCGTCCTTCTTTTTTGCCGATTTCTTCAATATGTGCCACTAATTTATCACGGAGTGCTTCCAAAATAGAGTTATGAAAATCTAACCGACGAATGCCATGGAGATCGAGCAAAGGTAACATTTGACGGAGTGACGGCAAATGTATTCCATTATCTACTTGGAATTCTTCGATAGCTTTTAAGGGGTCCGTGCAGTTTGTCAGTGTTTCTAATAAATACGTTTGACCATGTATACCTGATTCAGACTGTTGGCTTTGGTGAACCGTGAACATAGAACGTTGACGTCCACCACTCATTTTGAACGATTTCAATTTGTTTAGTACTACAGCAAAATAAAATTAAATACCCACTATTGAAATTAATTGGGTTTCTCTGAAATACATAACTACTGATTATATAAAAAAAAAATATACAACAATACAACCTTAATTGTAATTTGTAAATTACAATATTACACAATACACATGCTTTAGAGTTTATAATGTTATAGTTCTATAACAGTTTACGGTAATTTGATTTCGTGAATAAAAGTTAGGTATCAATTTCTGTAAACAAAACAATAAATAACAATAACATCAATGACGTTATATCAGTGATAACAGATTGTGTACAACACAAATACAAACTACAAAATTTTATAAAAAGATGGAATTTATGTAAAAGAAATAACCGAAAAAAAACTGAAATCGATCAAAATATAGCTAATGCTTAAGCGTGAACTGAGGTCATAGTGTTAAAGAATAATTTTGAAAAATTATAAAATATATTCAATTATACCCACAAGTATTTAAGTTATTTTTAACCAGATAACAATACTTTAAATTGATAATATTATCTGAATACAGATAACATTAAAAATTTAAATTCACCCCTTTGTATCACTTTTTACTTAAAATATTATTTAAATTATTTATTACTTATAAGTTAAAATGTAATTATTTAATATTTTTTATAACAAAACTACAATGCTATTATAATTTATAAAATAATTTAATAATTAATTTAGAATTGTATTTAAAATAATAAAATGCATGCCAGAAAACTATTGATGAAAAATACCTTTCAACAAGTATTAAATCCGCTTAAACTTTCAAGGAATAAGAGCATGAAAACTTTTGATAAACAGTAATATTTGATGTTATTATATTATTCTATATTAAATTTTATGTTATCTTTTACATTTAATTTTTACTAAAAATATAGTTCTATAAAAAAAAAATGTTATTTCATAATGTCTACCAATATAGTTATTTGGAATAAAACTTAATTGGTTATATAGCTGTGTATATATTTTAGAACAGTTTATTATTGTTTGTAGTAAATGGAAAAGTGTTGTTGGATTGGAAATACATGCTCAAATTTCAAGTGAATCAAAGTTGTTCAGTGCAGCTGGTACTAAATTTGATGCAGTGGTAAATTCACAAGTGGCATTGTTTGATGCTGCAATTCCTGGAACACTTCCTGTACGTTTTAGTTACTTAAATTGTAAATGTCGCATATTATTATGTATATTAAAACATATCAAAATTTGTTTACAGAGTATTAATGAAAAATGTGTTGAGACAGCCATATTAACTGCGTTAGTATTAGGATGTAATCTTAATACAGTATCATTATTTGATCGTAAACACTACTTTTATGCAGATATGCCGGTAAAATTATATCTTTTTTATATGTTGATTCAAGAATGTTTTTAAGTTATCATCCTTTAACCATAAATAAAAAATTACCCCTGCATAGTATTGGATTTATATATAACCAAACTTATGGTAATCTTTGTTAGAGGAATAGTTTGTTGAAATTAATTGATAATTAAAATATGTGGTCTGTGGACTGTAGTGCTGACTAACACTAGGTAAACTTAACATCTTATTGAGGTGATATATCTGAAATATACGTCCATGAATTTTAACCACCATGCAAAGTTTATATTTCCTTGCTTCTCTAAATATACTGCCTTTATACAGTATATCGACGTCCCAGTTCATAACTGAAATAACTTGAGTTACAATAAATTCATGCTATGTACACTATTTTATCTACAGTCTTATAACAATGTAATTTTTATAAGGCAATAAAATATTCTAGTTAAATTATTGTCTAAGAGAGAACATTTTCAATATTATAATTTATGATACGTTACATAGAGAATCAAGATAGAAAACACTTTATATCCGAAAAATCAATATCTTAGCTGTTTCAATTTTGAACTAGGACTTTGATATAATGTTGACATCCTTAAAACAATATTTTTTATTTATTCTTAAATATTTTCAGGCAGGTTACCAAATAACTCAACAGTTTCATCCATTAGCAGAAAATGGTCAACTTACTTTTCATGTTATAGATCAAAATATTAATATAGTTCCCTACAGTAAAACTTCTTTAATCAAACAAATACAGCTAGAACAAGACAGCGGACGTACAATTCATGATGATTCTTCTAAAACGTAATTTATCTTATTATAATTTCCAATCATATTTTAAAAAGATAGCCTTCCATTTTTAAATTATTCAAATTATGTACATTATTATGTATTTAAATTTTAAGTTGCGTATATTTGTAGACTTAGACATCAAGTCATAGTAAATGTCTTACCTAATTAATGTTAGTAATAATTATGGTATATATTATTGCAATAAATTTATATGGAAATCATGTTAATTTATTTTCAAGAAACTTAATGCATTCTTTAGTTCACTTATAGATTTAAATCGTGCCGGGACAGGGCTAATGGAACTTGTGTTTGAACCTGATTTGTGCAATGGTCTTGAAGCTTCTGCTTTAGTCAAAGAGTTATTACTAATATTTGAACGTATCAAAACATGTTCTGGTCGTATGGAGGGTAGGTACTACTAGACTAGTTTAGATGTTTAATTTATCACTTTCAATTTTTTATTATATCCATGTAGAATTTAGATCTAGTTGTTTAGATTTATTATTTAAGAAACCATAAAATATACATTTAAATTAAAATATATCAAAGAATAAAAAATCATAATTCTTATTAATTAATTTATTAGAATTTTCATTTCTTTAAGAAAACTGTGACAATTTTAGTTTGCTAAAATAAATTAAATATACTATGTAATATGTATATGGTATAATAATTAATAACTATCAGAAATTTTTAAAGACTCAAAGTTAAAATTATCTTAATATGTAATACTTATGAATTATCATAAACGATATGTATAAATGTTGTGTTTTTATTACCAAAATTATGTAACTTAATACACCATATTTTTAACAACATATTTTATGGTTATTATTTTAAGTATTCCTATATTTGCTATATCATACTTCTTATGATAATAGTTGATGACTGATGTTACTTGTATTAATGCTGTATTTTGTATTAAATAGAGGGTGCTTTAAGAGTTGATGCTAATGTTTCAATCACTGACTGTGATCAACTAGGCACACGGACTGAAATAAAAAATTTGGGAAGCATACGAGCTGTACAGTTAGCAGTCGATTATGAAATTTTTCGTCAATTAAACCTAATAAAAGAAAAAAAAGAAGTAGTGAACGAAACAAGAGGATGGGATTCTGTTACTAACAAAACAGTATCAATGAGAGACAAAGAAGTTTTACAAGTAATTTAGTATTAAATTCAATAATCTTATTTAATAATAAACTATTATTAAACTTTACTATTTTTAGGATTATCGATTTATGCCCGAACCTAATTTATTACCACTTAATTTAAATATGTTTGATATTAATAAATTACAAACAAAGATTCCTGAATTACCAACTGTAACTCGTAATAACATTATGAGCAAATATGGTTTGAACATAAGGAAAACTACTACTTTAATGGTAAATTTATATTCAAAACATTTATGTTTACATAAGTTTTAAGTTATTTATGATATTTACATTATAATGTTTTTTAGAATGAACCTGTTTTATTATCAATGTTTTTTGAAATAATGAATTATGATACATTTAGAAACCCATCAAGAGTTTGGAATGTATTGACCATTGAATTTATGACAGAATTGAATAAGAGATCAATCGAACCTAAAAAAAGGTATGTTATATTGTTTGAAATAATTTTCTCTATAAACATTTAATATAAACGATTTTTTTAAAAATATTTAGTCAAATTCCTTCACATATCATTGGCGAAATAGTAGATTTACTGGATAATAAATTAGTAAACTTAGTCCATGCAAGAAAAATTATTGCTAAAATATTTGATGAAAAAAATAAATCTCCATCTCAAGTATGTTTATTTTTTAATGTAACTTAATTTAAAAACTAAGCACAGTTTTACTTAAAATTTAAATTATCTAAAATTGTATTAATTTTTAGATTGTAGAAGAAAATAATTGGCAACAAATTTCTGATTTAGAAGAAATAAATAAATTATGTAAAGAAGTTATGCTTGAGTATCCAAAGGCTGTCAAAGACTACCGTAGAGGAAAATTACAAGCCATAAAATTTTTAATAAATCATGTTGCAAAGAAAACAAATGATCGTGCTAATTTAGCTCTTGTTTCAAAAAACTTAGAAGAATTCTTAAAAAATGATTAGATTGTGTTTGTTAAGCTTTATTATTGTTTTGTATAAATTAGATTTGTGGTCTGAAATAAATTGAATACACAATAAAATCAGTTCAGTATAACTAACCACTGGATTCCTTTCTTCTTATACCTAAACTTAGGTGCAGTACTTTAATATTTAAACATCCACATCCATCGAATAGGGACAAATAGCCGTTTGGACTTGGAAATAAATGGATTTAAAAAAAAAAAATATAAAAATAATATCATAATGGATCATTATCAAAATATATTAAGAAACATTTTTAAAAAATACTAAAAATTAATATTTCTGGTTTATTTATAGGTACTTATATAAATAATAAAACTATTCATATATTATGTTCATTATATAAGATATAACTAATGGTATTATATCATATCGATCTTTATCGATTATTATTGAATATCACATATATTGTCTATAGATTGAATTTTATTGATTTGACAATAGGTAATCTACCAATAATAACAAATACAGTGAAAACTTTTATAACGAAACTCATTACAATGAAAAACTATATTATGTAAATCACATTAAGTTAACGTATAATGGTTGGTTTGATTTAAAACCTATTAATTACTCTCTATTACGAAAACTCTCAATAACGAAAGAAATCACATGGCCCCTTCAGATTCGTTATAGAGAGTTTTCACTTTGAATGAAGTTTTCATATATATATATAAGACAAGATAATTCTGAACATGATTACATTAGTCACTAGTGTCTTGTTTCTGTGTCATTAAACCACAGTTTAATCAGAAGAATTTAATTTAGGTACAGCCGAGAAGAAAGCATAATATATAGGTACTTGCATAGGTACCACTGTTGACTAACCAAGGTGAGTGATTCATCAGAATTGTTCGTATCATTGTTATTATTATAAATAATAATATTAATATTATTATTGTTAATAATAGAATATGGTAAATTTACAATGCCAGAAGTAGAAGAAGAAATTTATAATTTGTACCTACGTAGGTTATAAGTTATATACTAATATAAATGTAGTATGATAGTATGAAAATGTGATAGCAAGACATTTCGATAATATTTCTAAAATAAAATTATACTCTGATTTTGATGGTAAACTAATTTTTCTTCGTATAAACAATAGCCAATAATGGATTAAACTGTTCAAAAGTTAGACTAAGCATTAGACCACTTTAATTTATAATTTTTAAACAACAATTTAATACGAACGCAGTAGGTGTATCACGTAAGAGTATAAAATGATCTTTAAAATTAACCTAAATTTTATCACGTATAGATATACAACAAGCAAATTTTTATGTAAATCGGCATTTAACTTTTAATACGAGGATCTTTAATAAATAATTTTTTTGAACTGTGGACCCTTTATGGGTACTGAAATTATTTTTTTTTTCATTTAATAAAATGTTGAATCTTATCATCACCAATATTATAATATTTATTTTATGTCACTGCCACATAAGCAGGAACACAAAAAAAATTAATAGATTTTGTATTTTATTGTATGATATAAGTTGTAAAATATAATCCATACATTTAATTTTTATTCATTGAATGCGAAGCATGTGTCGCATAACAAACATCAGTTTTTGAACATAAGGCTTAAAGTTTACTCGTAAGCTCTAATCATAGTTTGGACTAGTTTTTATCTACGTGGTTTTAAAACTTGTTTGTAATATAAACAAGAGTGGAGAATGTGTTTTCGCATAAATAAGTTGTGGGGGATTGAATTAAAACTTTCTTTATACTTGATATTTCTGGATGATTTTATTCGTACGCGAAATCAGAACGTTTATAACTTTGATACGACATTAGATTAAACTAAGTTTTAGTTATCTCTTCCGATGATGTCAGTTAAATTAATTGATGATCATCAATTCAAATCTGTCGAATCCACACGTTGAGGTAAATATGATGTGTCAATTACAGGAACCATCGATACAATCTGAGACCCACAATAAGTCAGAACCCCCCTTCCCCCATAAACCTTTAATAGTAAATTAACTTTTATATGATGAAACACGTTTTTTTAATATTTTGATATTTTTAAAATGTTGATGTTTTTTAAGATGCCTATGACTTGAAAACTTTTTTTATATGATTTGAGTAGAATTAAAGTAAAATTAAATTATTTAAATTTTAAATGGATAGATTAACAAGCATTAACGATTCTTTAAATACTACTCAACGTGAATATACACGTCATGCACGAGGATGAATTTTAGAAATTGCAGGTACATAATATTATCAAGTATAATATATAATCAATTAGTGCAACAGCCACATACTCATACACAAATACATTATTCACTATTTCAGTGGCAAAAAAATATAAAAGTTCAAAAACTCTGCCAATAATTTTGTTTGATATTAAAAGTAACTCGGCGCTATGGGTATGCAATTTAATATCACCAATGTGTAGAAACCACAGAAAATTCCATGATTTATCAATACCCCTTATACAACTGTGTGTCCATAGGACTTCTTCAATTTATTATCATGCCCGAAGGCAATAATTAATCTTAGTTATCTTCCCGTGAAATTTAATATTAATAATTATTTATATTTTATAGTAACATAGAACATAATATGTCATTCACCACGCGGCATTATGAAAATGAAGAAAACTATCTAAAAACTAGTAAAAACTCAATAATTTTAATTTTATGATAATAATATGATATAATAGTAAATAATCGTAATTTATTGTACCTAGCAAATGTGTCCAAATAATTTTTTATCTTGATGTAGTTACTTTAATTTTTTATCGAAAAATATACTTTTTTCACAGGTTTTGAACTTTTATCAAGAACTTTTATAATTATAACGCAGGGTCAAACTTGATCAACGCTATTATATTTTAAATTCTGAACACAGCGATGGATATATTGATTTTACAATGACGTGTGTTTTATTTGTGTCTGTAAACTCGATAAGTAGGTAGTCGAAATAATTTTTCAATTTCCAACTTCAGTATCATTTCCAATACGAAAGTGAAACTATTTGGTGCATTCGGATTTTGGATGGTCAAAATTAAAAACTCTCAGTAGTTTCCAAAAGCACCAGGAAAAACATAACGAAACAAAAAAAAAAAAAAAAAAATTAAGAAAAAATGGGAATTTTATTGCCAAATAAGTTTTTGACAAAATCGATTTTCTTATTAAGTCATAATTGTTTTAATTCTATAACAAATAACATTATATAGATACCCGAAATTTTTAACAAATATTTATATTTGTATTTTTTACACGTATAATTTTCCCATTGTTTTGCCCTTTTCTGAGTATAATTGCTATCGATATTATTGCAATAATGCAATATAATGATATTAAATTTTTTTTCTATACATTTTGATGCACATTTTTTAGCTCAGCCAAAAAGCTTGAAATTGTTTTTTAGATTCCTCGTTATTCGGTTATCCTAGAATTAAATAAAAAAGTTGAACGTAAATCTACAATAATTTTTTATAAGCGTTTGATGTTTTTTGAATTTAAAAATTTAATTTGATCTACCTATACCTGCCGAAAATAGTAAAGAGTATAAATATAAATTACTACCTAAAAGATTTAAAAAATATAACAAAATATGCCTAGAATTAATCTATAATATTTTTTCGTATGCAAAGATTTATTGTTGAATTCAAATTTAACACATCTATTACAGTGACATACTCAATGATACTAGGTAAGTGCACTCGACACGCGACTATACAATAAAATAATATCCATAATTTGTTTTGACTTGGCATTTTTACAAAAATTTTAAGCCATTTTGTTACCAAATAATGTTACGTTACAAAATACGTTATTATTATGTAAACATTATTATTCGTGATTTGTGACATAACTCAATAGTATAGTAAAAATCATTTTAAATTACGTCAACAATTTAATCTATTATTCTCTTTCTAGTTTCTATTCAATTAATTTGCAAATAATGATTACACATGTATAAAATACAGAAACCTCATTATTTTACTAAAAACCCATTTTTATTTTTATTGTTCCCCTTAGAATTAATTAAACTTTGAGTTATCTCTTAATACAAATTTTTAATTTTCAATAAATATGTAATATACGTGGAATAATAAAGCCTATGTGTTCCATCGACCTAAGCCCTAGGGTTTCTACATGGTGTGATACATAGGTCAAGAGGTCAAAGTCCCAGGATCTCGTGGGTGTTTTATGGAGGGTAAAATCTCCTGAAGATCGTCACAATATCATCATAATCCAGATTCGTCAAAAGACATATTCGATGTTACATGAATTTAATCGTTATTTGTTTAACTCGAGCTACATATTTTAAGATCATGCAATACACACGTGCATAATTAGCATTCATACGGATTGAATTAGGTTAAGTTAGATCACGAATTAAAAGACAGGAGACACCATCATGGCAAACTAGATAGGTACTTACCTAGTACCTATCATCACAGTTGCAATAGTTTTGCGCAGTATGCAAAACCTAACACCCCCTCACCGTCACCCACCACAAATCACAACAAAGACGAAATGGGCTAGACAATAATAATTAATATCCTATATATTGCACTTGTAAGGGCTCATAAATTAATTATGTCAGGATTATTGTGAATAAACGATTATTATAATATAATATATATATATAAAATATAATCTTTATTTAAGTTTGCGACAAACAATTAATGATAAACAACATATGTATTCACGAGATATCACAAATAATTAATCAAACATCAAACACTACCAATTATTACAATATTATACAAATAAATAAGAAACGAGACAGAGCAGCGGACACAATGTTGCCGTGTCACGTCTGTAGTGCGTATACAACCGTGAAGACTGAACTAGAATGAAAATTAAAATAATAATGATAAACGCATTGTATCGTGTGGCCGCAGCCACACAATATTACCACAGATCATATAAATTTATATAATCTGTGATATTACAATGAGTGCGTTGTCACAAATTCATCGCTAATAAATATTACTACACACGCATATTATAATAATACATTATGATTTATGATTAAAAGGGGATTCGATACCGACCTGTTTTAAGGAATTAAATGTAGGCAATTTCTATATTACCTGCCAGGTAATACCTGGGTGCAAGATATGGTTACGTGTGTATGGTAACTGATTATTAGTGTAAGTGACGAGTGGTTCTATTTTGGAGATGACATAGGTAGTAGAAATAAACACTCAAGCACGTTCATGCACATGTCCACAAACGTTGCGCACGCGAGCAAAATATTAAATCGACCGTTTTTCCAATCTTTCGTCCATCAGTCATCTGAGTCATCAGTGAATCAGTCCGATAGTCCTAATAATGCGATAAAACTTTTAAAAACTGATTTGAATTCGTTATCATGTATTTTTGAGATCGGCCATGCCACTTTTTCGAATTTACAATTTTAAATCTATGTAAGTAGGTACCTATTCAAAACTTACATTATTTTTTAATTTCAAACTTTTTAAATCCATATTATTTAAAAAATTAGGGGCCAAAATTTGACAAAGTGGCGTGGCCGATTTCAAGAAGATATAATAACGAATTAAATAAGTTTTTAAATGTATTATCGCATTATTAGGTTCACGGGACTGATGAACAAAATATTGGTGTTTTATTCGAAAAAAAAACGGTCGGTATCAAGTCACCTAATGTTTTGTGTTCTGGGCGTTCTGGCTAAAAACAGAAAAACATTGCATGATGACTTATAACTGATTATGAATAATTGTCCCCTTGTAGGCTTGTATATTGTATATATAACTGTACGAAAATATTTAGTTTTTCGAATTGTTTATAATTGGAAATAATATTTTTTTGAATTCATTATAGATTGAGGAAGATTACATTTCTAAGAAAAATACTTTACTTGAAGAATTTGAAAGAAGATGTAATAAGAAGGTATGTAACATGTTCAAGATTGGAGGAATCATAATTTTTTTATTGGTTACACTTACAATTACGAACTGCATGAATATAAGACAAAATACAAAAAAAAAATGGTAAATAAAACATTAGAATTCATGATAAATAATTAATTTTAAATGATTTTTTTTTTTGAAACCCAAAAATATACACGAAGAAACCTTAAGATCGATAAATAAGGATATCATTATCATGTCAAAAAAAATGGAAATAGTTTATCAATATGTGAAATATTCGAACCTATCCTTAAGCGAAAAGAATTTCTGGATGACAGTTACAACAAAATTTAGTACTTTATATGAGGCAGCAAAAAAGTTTTTCTCTAAGAGCCAACTTCCAACAATATCTAATGTTTATTCTAATACTTAATAATATAACATCAGTTAGTTTTAAACAATTATTTCAGAAGAAATGAACCAGCGCTAATTAAAATCAGCCAATGAAATAACACAATTAGATACATTGAATATTATATTATATTTATAATTATTATTTATATTATTTAAATCATTTTTTTTTTAAATTTATAAATCAATTTAAACCATATGAATAGGTATACAACATTAAACATTTTACATAAACACAAAGTTAATGTAAAGAATTTAGTCTATGACTGAAGGCTAATAAAAAAAAAAAATATAAAGGATTTTTTCATTTTAAATAATTTTCTATATTTCATTGTATAACATTTTATGCAACTTTTAATTTTAATAATTTTCTATAAGTACTCTACTTAGCTACAAAGTATATAATATTAATCATTATTACATTTTATTTTAAATTTGTATAAGTTTGTTTTGGCCGAAAAGGGAATTGAAATATTTTAAGCTTGATCGAAAAGGGAAAGGTAGGTAGGTATGTTTTTGGTCGAAAAGTTAATTTTCTTAGGATTGCCGTGACTGGTGGTCTTTTTTATACTTTATTGTTAGTTGACAATCCAAAACGTGTGATTAAATTAATTATTTGTGTTATAATCTTTTGTAAAATTATTATATGTGTGTTTTCCCCCGTCAATAATTACTTTTTATCCGTTATCTGCACAGGTGGAGGTGGGCCCTTAGAGAAAAACTAATTGTTGTGCTACGTTATATAAAATACTACTACATCCTTTTGTCATAGCCATATGATGTTTGTGAATTACTCAAATCTCGTAAAATCTGTTATAAGTTGGCCGGGTGCCACCGCTGCGTCACTCCGCAGGTTCCCGATACGCTTCAAAACGTTTTTTTGACTTGACATTCTTGCAACATTTTTCAACTATTTTGTTACCACATTTATATCTCGAAATTCGTGTTTTCTGATTTAACTCAATTATATCGTAAAAACAATTTTAAGTAATCTCAACACTGTGATATTACGCTTAAACTCTTTAAATACATTTTTTGATTTTAACATTTTAAATCCAACATTGTTTGTTTTTTGGTCATAATAATACATATTCATTTAAGAATAGTTCATTAATATAGGTTATGCGTCAATATGAAGACTGTAAAAAAAGACGTGTTTATGTTTATACACAGTGAAAGATAAATTTGCGAAACACTAGACAAATTTGTGTCACAACTTTTTAGGCATATTCAAATAGTTACATTATTAAATAAGATATAAAAATTTTTTTTAACACATATGAAATGTATTTTAAATACAATCTATAAATAGAGTATTTATGTATCTATTATCTAACTAGGCTAAGATAAAACTTAAACTGTTATATTGTAGCAGTGCAGCGTATAAAGTTATAATATGTTTATAGGTACTTAAGTTTTGCTAAAATGGAAATCGATAAGAAGCAGACTGTATAGATAAAACCACGTTCATGATGATGTATATAAATATATAAAATAATTTAAAATTTAATTTCTTCAAATATATATATATATACTAAGCTAAAAGTTTTGAAATATCATTTTTAAAAACCGAAAATTCAAAAATACCAATAAGTGGAAAAAGTTAACGTTTAAAATTAATGTGTTTATTATGGACAGTAATCCACTAAGGTATTCACGTTGCCATGTTGAATAAATTAAATCAACACATTATTAGTTACTTATTATAGTATTAGTTTTTTTTTTTTCATAAGAAATATACAATCTGTACCCCGAGGCACAATAAGAATATGGGCTAATTTACAATGACATGAATGGGTTGTTGGAAGAAGCCACCCATTAGTGACATTTCCTATTTTTTTTTTTTAGTATAGTCTTATAATATTATAAATATTAAATTTTACTTCATATAATATTTTATACAATCCACGTCATTATATTTACAATTTACTATAGTTAATACAGTTATGTTTATTGCTTATAGATATTAGTTTGAGATAGTTCATTATAATATACCTATACTAAAGATTTACTTAAACATTTTTATATTTTTGCCCGATCTTAAAATACAATTTCAAGAACATTCTAAATCAGAGATCTTGAAATCCTTTAGTTTCCAGCATTATTATTATTATACTTTAATGGCTTGTAGCAATACATATAAATGTTTTTTTTACAACTTCTTCGCGAAATAAAACAGTTAAAATAAATGTTTATGTAATTAAATTTAAAATAGTTTAATTTTTTTATTATTTACAGCATCTTAATAATGTTTATTAAAATGATTTAAAACTAAAATAATAATAGTGATTTATTTTGCTTTTTGATAGATTACAATTAAAATAATTTCCTTTCAAATGTCGAAAACACTTTTGAATGATTAGCGTTATTTATTTATTAAAAAATAACCAATAATAAAACAACTATAGTTATCTTCATAACTATTAATATATTATAGATTTTAAAAATCTATTATTTTTATAATGTTTAAAGAAAAATATAAACTATATACAAAAAATAATCTATTTCTAACGACCTGAATGATTTTTCTATGTTTAGCAAACATTTCTTGACACACCTTTGTAGTTAATTTTTTTTTTGTATAGTTTACCTTCTTCAATAACTAAAATAATTTGTTGATCTTCTGGCGGAATAAGATAAAATTAGAACTACCTATAAACTTAAAGTTTTAGAGATACGCACAAGGCATCTACCGTCTACCACATATTATAGTACTTGTCTATTATTTACCAGTTTGCCACATGACTAAAACCTATAATTAAATTTTTAAATAATATCCACGACGTACTGATAAATGATGTCACAATTTTTTAGAATGATATATTTTTTTTTCTCCGTTCAAAAAATAAGGACTGGGTGAGAACTATTTATCACAATACTGAAGAATATCTTATGTATCATCTAAATCACTATAAGTATTCAATTGAAACCACTGTATAAATATTAGGTCTGTAATAATGTTATGTATATGTGTGGTATACTAGTCGTAAAATAAATAATCGTTTCAATAATTCCGATACAGGTTGCTTAGAAAATATTGGCTGTCAACTGTCAACGACAGATTTGAAATCATCTTGCATGTGTGTAAGTGAACGAGAAATATTATACTACCTAGTGGCTAGTAATTTATTTAAAAAAGAAAATATACGATATCGTCGATATCAATTTTAATATTATAATTTAAATATTACTGTTTACTGAGTATTGATTTTTCGAATAAATATAATAATTCTATAATAATTATAGATAAACCTATATATAGACTATATACAGAGCTATAGCAATAAAATGGTATGCTGAGTAATTATTGAAACGTCATTGAAAGCGTGAGTCCCTGAAACAATGATTTTTATTTTTTACAATTTTGTAAAGTATGTATATGATAATATCCTTTTTTATGTTTGAAAACGTCGATAAATTATATTTATAATATAGCATAATAGTTCATGACATAAACATAATAACATATTATAAATGTAAATGCATTTTTGAAGTTCAATCAAGAATAGTGAATATGTGTTATGCAATCTATTTAGTTACTCTGTACAGAGAATTGTAACGCATTACTCTTTTATTGCTCCTTCTCTTTGAACTTTAAACATTTTACAGTATTGCGATTTCAAGGGTACATATTTGCAAGTGTTCCTATATTATATAATAATTATACAATGTACACGTCATATGCTATTATTTATATGTGCGAGTGATTAAAAAAAAACAGCCATCGTCGGATAGACTAGGTACGCAATAATCGTTTTTGGAGAGAACTCGAGTGTCCGGTCTGAAATGGGGGGAAAAAATTCCGTCTACACGATGGACGATCGGTATGCTGTAGCATCCGCAAGCGTCGGAAATTGAACCTTTTTGTTTTTTTTCCGTCGTCGTCGTCATGGACCTACCACCAACGTAATACCATTGTGCACACTATGACTATATTATATACATCACGTTCAATCGTACAACAATGATATTTTATACTCAGCGGTATTATAAGTCTTAACTAAATTTTTTTTTTTATCATTACAATCATAGACGTTGTATGCACTGCAGTGTGGCGTCATTAAAAATGTTTTGTTTGATGTACTCATGTTTTTATATACAGGCCGTACAAAGTACAAACCCCATCTATAGAATTTATCTATTTTTTAGGTCAACCACTTTGAGCCAAATCACAATAATATTGGATTGTAAATGTGCAAATGTATATACATTGCGGACCAAATGTCAACACGCTGGTTGTGTGCAGATCATAATATAATATAGTTTCGATGTGTCACGAGCTCTATACATATATGATACATAAATCGGATCAAACGCGATATATGTATAGAGTGGCGGTTCTATTAATTGGAACGAGTTAAACGCGCGTCGTGGCTCTTGACCCATATATACAATCGGGTGCACACAAACATAAGGCGGTGGCGGTGGCGGTGGCGGCCACGGCTCATCTCTCTAGGGCGCGCGCAGACTCCCTAGCTCAGCCGTCGCCGCCGTTAGCGTCCGGCGTTGGCGCACAACGAAGACGGCGGCGGTGGCAGCGCTCGGCCGCTTTTCATACGGCTTTAGTGTGTGTGGTGCGCGCGTGTGTGTATAACGTTGGTGCCGTAATCACCGTCTCCGTCGCTCGTTTATATAAATAGAGGCGTCCCGACGTCCGTGGTTGTCGTCGTCGTCGTCGTCGTCATCGTCATCGCCGATCGCTTGCTGCTTGGCTATCTGGCGCGCGCGAACGTCTTCCGTAACGCACGGCGGCGGCCCGGTCGTTTTATTATTAACACGCGGCGTTCGACTCGCGTATAATATTATTCGCGTTACCGTCACGTCGGCATCACAACAATATAATATTATAATATATACAGACGCGTTACGCGTCGTTTCACGTACTTGATTATAATTTTAGTACAGACTAAATAAAATAACAATAATATACCTACGTAGTCTCGCGCGCCATCGCACTATACGACGGTGTGCATACGAATAACACCGTTACGGAAACGCTGCGACCGCCGATAACGTTCGCCGGGGACTTACGTCGACCGGTGTAATTGCAGTATATCATCATCGTTCGCGCCTTCCCGTCAACGCACCTGACTCGTCGCGTACCCACTCACCACCCACGCGGCACCCGTATGCACGCGCGTTGTCTGGCATTC
Source organism: Diuraphis noxia (assembly GCF_037042655.1). Classification (NCBI taxonomy): domain Eukaryota; kingdom Metazoa; phylum Arthropoda; class Insecta; order Hemiptera; family Aphididae; genus Diuraphis; species Diuraphis noxia. The sequence goes on along the minus strand of NW_028301714.1, from coordinate 22,050,082 downwards.
TCGAGCAGTGATAGTGGTCCGTCGTCGCGGTAGTATACTACTATAGACAACGAAATCGCGTTTATTATTGAGTCTATATCGCCGAATAATACGATCGAGTCAACGCCACTGTGGTTGTGGACTAGGAATACTCTCAGGGTCGACGTATTTAGGTGGAAAACTTCAAGCGAACTTGCAGACGGCGATCGGAACACGCAGCGATCGCGTCGTCGTCGTAACGATATATGGAGACGAGCCGACGTCACGCGACGACTGTGCGCAGAGACGGCGATGGTGACGGTGCAGTGATCGAGACGACGTCGAAGACCACGCCGGCCACGACGACCACCAACACCATCACCACGTCGGCGGCGGCGGTGGCGGTGACTGCGCGGTACTGGTGACTGCGACAACGTACCCCATCGTACGGCGACGACGACTGCTGTAAAGGTTCGTCCGGTGCAGTCTCACGCGGCGGTCATAAAGGCGTTAAATGTCATCGGTTCCGGCGGAGCGGGTTTCGGAATTATGTTGCCGCTGGCGGTCGTCGTGGGACAACGTAGTAGTGGTCCGGCGCTGTGTAAGTAAAACGCAACGGAATTATATGTTATTATTATTATTATTATATCGTAGGTATGCGCCGTGTATAAATAAATCAATGCCAAAAATGTTTGCCAAAACGAAAAAATAAAGAGAACGAGAGCTGAAACATTGTTTGGCGTCGGGGGCCCGGCCAATATGTCTCGGCTCGCGTATATTGTATATAATATATAATAATATTATATTGTATACACTATACACGTATTAGTGAATTACACATTATACAGCTTGGGTACGAAATAAGTAACTATTAGTCCTATAAGGCTATAATTCCTCTCCGTGACTACCACATTACTATGATGTTCGGTATTATTCGCCGAGAAGCGTATATTGTTATGTAATTATATTGTCGATTTGATGGATGAACGCAACGCTGCAGTCCGCTATAACGGAAACAATTAACAAACAAATAGAATATTGTTTACATTGAAATGTCTATAGATCAGCTATTATATGCCTTGGAATAGTAATGGGTTAAACAGATCGGTACACTGTCGGTTCGAAGTGAAAAAAAAATAATAAAGTCTCTCTGTGCCTCGTACTGTATATAATATACTTCTCGCGCGTGTGTATGTGCGCGCGTATGTGACGTGTGACGTGTGTATGAGATGAGGGTCATTCGTCATCGCTAGCCAGTGTGCGACACCGAAAAGATTGCTTTCTCGGAAACCGCACTCGTTTCTTCGCCCGAACTTTTCCGTCACCACAGCTTAATGCCTAGTGCTTATACGTATCGACGTCTAAATTTAGTATGGGTAGTAGATTGTTGGTTAGGTGGCAGTTGGAGCAATTATTAATAAGGACATAAATTACAAACATGGACTAATAAGTAATAATGATACAATACTACAATAATGTGTCGTCGGTGCAATATATTATTATTATATCACAGTGTAATAATATCGTCGTTTTCAAGCGTTCGTTAAAACACGTGGTCGAATAGAATATTATAAACGATCTGGCCAGAATAATCGTCATTCCTATTCCAAATTTCCATTTTTAGATGAGGATTAGTCGAGTTCAAGGTCGAACCCTGCATATCATAGACGCAATAATAGTTTTAATAATTTTGAACATACTCTTTGCCTGCATCATCAGTCTGCTTTCGAGTAATACATTACAATGTTTAATTCCTTATTCAAATTTTACTTTAATGCTCTTTAACTGTTTAAAATTTGTCCTGAAATTAATGAGTCATTCGATATTTAAAATTGCTAAATTGTTTAAATTACCGAATCACTTGTAACAAATTGGTCGTTGGCCAATTTTTAACACGTCGCATTGAGGAAAACGACCGTTCACATGTAGCTAAACCTAAAGGAATAATTGTTATTGCAGTTTGTAATAACTTTATAAGTTAGGGCCGTTACACGTGCTTTTCATCAATTTGTCAAATGTGTTGTAAAGATCAAAATTGCTATATAAATAAATTAACCACGACTATTATTTCTGCTTTTCATTGATATTAATCTTTATAGTTTGAAGATTTGTTCAAACAATTTGTTAAAATGTAATGAGGCAAATATTTTTATTTTTTTTTATCTTTGTTAAAAATGTTTCAATTTTTTAAAATCATCAACTTAATGCTCGTAATACCATAATTAAATTTAACAAAATATACAATTGTACACAAGTATTCGTCAAACTTTATCCATCGACTTGGAATCCCAAAAGAATCCATATTAATATTACTACTCAATATTTTTTTGAATGTTGAAGAGTTAAAAATACGCATGGCATATTCATGGTGGAGATCAAATGGAGTGTTGACTTTAAAACAATAAAAAATATTTTTAATCAAGATATTTATTTATTGTTTTTGATAGAAAGATAGAATGTAATATACCTACTATCAGATGAAGAAAATCAAAACCATATTTTTTTAAATATAATACATAGGTGTAATTAGTATAGCCAGTAGGGTATATATAATAGTAAGCCATAATATCTTGTTTACAAAACTTCCAGTGCTTAGATACCCATTAAAGTCCATATAGATAGATCACATTATTGTATTATTTGAACAGTATTAATAATAGTATAAAAATGGGTCTTTCTATTTGAAAATATATTATATATTTGATTAAAAATTCATGTTTGTAGTAAATTGAATGCCAATTTTAAGTCTATAACAAAAATCACGTAAAAACAGTAAAAAACAACATAACTTTTGTATAGAACTTCGAAGGTTAAACACATATGTCGCGATTAGTTAAAGGTTTTCATAAAAATAACTCTATTTTAGATACTGACCGGAGCGAGCAATTTTGCTTTTTTGTGTCTGTCATCACGTTTTGGGCCAGTAAAAGTGCTTTGATTTTCGGGTTCAGTACCTCGTTCGATCAGAAAGTGAATCTAGTTGGTACTTTGGGGGGAGTTAAAAGTAAAAAATTACAATTTCTTTCTAGATAATCGGGATAAACAAACTAAAAATTAAGGAAAAACGGGAAATTGTTATTATAATTTAATAATTATAATATATAATTATTTATTTTAATCGATTTTGGTTTGTGATGTAAATAAAACGAATGACCATAGATACACGCAATTTTCACGTGATGTTTATATAAGTATATTCTATCCACCATGTAATTTTCAAAAAATTTTGATTTAAGTGGAACTATTTATAGGCATATGCAATTTTCGATCATTATTAGTTTTTTTAAATTAATACCGATAAAAATGTATTTGTTGGATAGAAAAGCTTGAACATTTAATACAAGGCTCCTAACATATTGTAACAATAGCAGTTGAAAAATAAAATAAATAATATTTTGATAAGTATTATATAATAATAAGTAATAATAATCTATAAAATATCATAGACAGATAAACCGTCTCCGCTCAGAATCGTTTTTCGTATACAATGATATTATATCATTGGATTCAAATTTAATTCTATCCATTACAGTAACTCACTTGTAACCTACTATACAACAGAGCGATATCCAGTATATCTACTTTTCCACATTTTTGTTTTATTGAAGTTCATATATAAGAGTGATAATAGTGATTGGTGTTTGCAGCTGCCTATAGAGATTACGGTAGTTCGCTTTTATCAATTGTGGAGATCGTAAACTGCGGCAAAATTTACCTTTTTCTAAAAGTCGATATGTAAGCTACGGCAAAAAAAATTAAGATTATACAATCTGCGTCAAAACCGATAAGATACATCATACAAACTGCGGCAATTTATTTTATGTTCGTATATCGTTAAATTAATTATGTGATGTTTCGTCTTGAGTACAAATTTGTAAGGTAAATCCAAATGTATTTTTAAGTTTTAAAGAAACATATTGGTATTATCGATTCCTTTACTTTTGATTATACTAGTTAGTACCTATCTTCAAGTGTTAGATGTTACTTAATAAAAGTAGTTAAAAGTTTTGTATATTTTATTCAACGTCATGGAATTTTCAACAATGTTTAGCCAGAATGGCAAAGTATTAACAGTGTTAAACGATTTTAAATTCAAATTTAAATATGAATCAAAATTTATAAATTAATAATAATAATATTTTTTTAATTTTAAAATTGATTTTTTGATTATACGATTTAAAAAAATATTTTTTAACAATAACATACTTTTCAATATTTAAAAATTGGTTTTTCTTTATATTTAAGCCTTATACTCTAAGAGATACTTATAGCTGTCATAACACGTAATATGTATTATACCTAATTAAACGATAAACGTGTATATAGATTATCGTAACGATATGTATACGTAGTATATATAGAAAGTATATAAAATACATTTCCGCAGTTTGTATGATGTATCTTATCGGTTTTGTCGCAGATTGTATAATCTTAATTTTTTTTTTGCCGCAGCTTACACATCGACTTTTAGAAAAAGGTAAATTTTGCCGCAGTTTACATGCAGCCATCAATTGATGAAGTCATTATATAATAATGTAATAAATTTATTGCAATAAAAACAATTTTTTTACATAAGATCGTGGCATCAGTGTATCACTTTCATAATCCATTTATTTTCCATTAAGTGTAGCTTTTCACACAAATTAAAAATATATTTGATTTGTGGACCAAACAGATAACACAAAAACGTCAGGTTTCAAAAAATATGGTGACCTGATAAAGAATTTTTTATTCCTATAAATGTTCTTAAGACAAATTGTAGACGCTAATGGCCCAGTGACAATAATCCTAATTAAAAATTACACCACTGAAAACTTTGAAGTGATTAAACTAAAATGTTTGTAAATTGGTACATATGCGTATAATGGAACACAGGGAGTGAGACGAATGGTGGTCAGTAGTATTTTTTTGTCTTTCAACAGATTTAATTAAAACTCGGTTGCAGGTACACCCTTTTTTATTTTTGAAAGCATAAATTAATTATGTACCAATATGTTTATAAAAGATGTATCTTTTAGACATTTCAGTGGGTATATATAGTCCATTATCAGTTATATCATGCTTTTTCTTAAATCTAACCAAACCAAACCAGTAGTTAGTTTTCAAATTATTACACGTCATTATATAAAAATTTTAAACTTGAAATTATTATAAAATCTAGGTATATTCTATACGTATTAATGTAATTGTTGAGCTAGATTTAAAATTAAAAAAATAAGCTAAAAAAATAAAAATAAAATCCACGTATTATTGAAATAAAAACATTATTATTCATTATTATAATCACCAGACTTACTTTCATTTATGTTCTGGCATTTTATTTATATATTAAAGATATATCAGTAGTGTTGCATACAGCGCCAGATATGCAATATGCTAAAATACGTAGGTATCAGCCTTCCAATTTCTAGGATTTTAATTAGCCCAAAAAAATTAGCGGTCCATTTTTCAATAATATGTACTAATTTTTACTATTATTCCTATTTCATTCTTAAGAATTCAGGGTATTCAAAAACATTTGGCTACATTGTATTATTAAGACGCCCCAAATTTCGCGTGACCCATCGAATTAAACATGCTTCTCGTTCACGATCGTGTTTTTTTCAAACCATCGCGTTCACGTTCTTAATAATGAGAATGGGATAAGAATAGGGTCGTTCATTTAATTTTTTAATTGTTTTTTTTTATGAATCGTTAATCTGTAGTCAATATAAAATCCCATAAATAAATACGAACCCAACCCAAAAATAAAAACACAGTTTAGACTTTAACCTAACATATACAATTTAAAAAGTATCTAAATTAAATATCAAATATTAAATATATGATTTAGATATTTTTGAATGGTATTTTTTTTTATTTAATGGTAAATAAGTTGAGCATCTTAAAAATCATTTTAATTTCATTAAAATATAAATGTCAATCACGTTCACGTTGAATTTAAAAAAATAAAAAATAATACGAGTAACTTTCACATATCGTTCACCAAAATATATAAACGTGAACGTGTGTGCATGAACGATGTTCTTTATAAACACAGCATATTTTCATTATTATACATATTAACGAACTTCAATTGAAAACGAAAAGAATGTGTATTATATAAAATAGCACTAGATAGGAATCTAAAAAAAAAATTGCAAGACTGTCAGTGTTGAACTAACGTTCGTTGGATGTTTGTTTTATTAACGTCAAAGCAACGTTTGCAGTTCGTAGTCTTGATATTAACGTAGAATGTAGGGAGGCTCAGGGGCTACAATGCTCAGAATGTACATATGTGTAGATGCAATGTAAAAAATTAATATTATCTATGTTATAGATTTTATGTACTACAAAATAGTACATAATATAAAGTAAAATAAACGTAGTAACTAATATTAATTTCTCGTCTTGTTAATAAGTAATAAGTTCTTATTAGGTATATGATCTAATCTGAGAGGTAGGTATAAAAACTGCACAATGTAAGTACACTAAATAATTGTAATATTGATCTATTGAACAAGATATGAAAGCCTAACTCTGAACAGTGGACATAGTAAAATTATACATACCAATATCCCTTAAAAATATTAAAGACCTAGAAATTTACTACTTATAATGATTATTAACCACAATAAGTTACACAAAGAAACTTTTAAAATACAAGTTACTTTGAAAAAATGTATATCCAAGCACAAAGCACTTATTTGATACTACCTAACCTAAACCTTAGTCGATTCTTCATAATAACTTGCGGACGCTGTACTGTCATGTAATTTTCGTCTGAAACACAATTTAAGATAACATTGGAATAATATATTAGATCGTGGCCTGAGGTGTAATTTCACCTGATAAAATTTAATAAAAATATTAAAAGCTGTAGATTATTCAGAAATAACCATTTCAGTTTACTAACTATACTGACCCCCCCATTTCTTCAAGCTACTCGATATTTTCCCTTTGTAAGAAAAATCTATGAACCATAAATATAGTTTTGTTAATAAGGATAATAACCACGAAACCAAAACTTAATACGAACTTTGGTGTCGTAGAATAGTTGTACCTATCCTTTTAAATAACACCGTAAAGTATAATGTATTTTTTTATGATAAAAAAAAGAAATAAAAATTATGTTTTTTTTGTTAATAGTTGAGTAATTAAAATGATAGACATCAACGCAAAAAAGTTAATTCTGTATTTTTATTAACTAACACATAATATAAAATTTAATACAATATGATACAATACAATGCAAGTGCATTAAATTAATTCGTTTTTTTTTTTATAAATGTCTTTAATTTAATAATGAATTACATTTAGTATGTAAATAAATTTTAAATGTACCTACAATATTATTAGTTGTTGTTTATAATTTATTAACCTAAATTAAATATTTTATAGGCACATAGCTATTATTATGGTAATATAAGTACCTATACAAGCATATTATTAATTAGTATAGATAATAATTAACAAGTAAAGTATTAAGTAATTTATATCAATTTAACGTGTATACTGTACAAGTACCTGCAGTGGCGCTGAAGTCCTAAAAATCTAGTAGGGTGAAACATATTTCAAGAGGCCAAACGACAAAAAAAGGCGTACCTTGCATGGAGAGTAAAGTAATCAACATACATATATAAAGTGGCCCAAGCCCAATCCTAAATTTTCAAAATATATCGGGCCATGATGGCCCGACCTTAACATAGGGTTCGGCACCACTGAGTACTTGTATCATTATTATACATTTATACTCGAACGTCGAACAGTAGGGGAGACCGGGGACAAAAGTAACATTTTTCACTTAACTATAAATTTAAAAAAAACTATTTGTAATTTTCAGATAAAACTATTTCTATTTGATAGAACAAGTTAATACCTTTCAAATGATATCATAATATCTTCATAAATTTAATTTAAACCTTAAGATATTTAAAAAAAAAAACAAAAAAAAAAAACGTTTCTTTCGACCCCTTGCAAGTACCGAAAGTAACACCTATTGGGTACAAAAGTAACATGTATGGTAATAGTACAATAAAATATTATAAACAAAATCAATTAGGTACATTAGCAATTAGGTACATATTATATTCAAATAAAATAAAAACAATAGGTACAATTGTTTATCTGAACTAAAACTTAAAAATATAAAATATTAATATACCTAATTATGTACCAGACTTGTACTGAAGTAATGTATATCAATATTAAATATTCATAAACAAAAAATATATATAATATAATAGTCAGTCTTGACAGTAAAAACTTGTAAGAAAAGTTAACAAAACAATATATTTAAAATAAAATTTAAGTAACTAACTTTTATGTGCCAGAACTTTCAATTAAGACACTGTAACTAAATAAATACAAAATATTATTCATAAATAACAAAAAAAATTAAATATAATAGTCAGTCTCGACAGTAAAAACTTGTAAGAAAAGTTAACAAAACAATATATTTAAAATTCATATAAAAAAACATAGTAAAATAATATAAGCTAAGATATGTAGGAGCTACATAGTGTTACTTCTGACCCCACAAAATTTGTTTCTTTCGACCCCATACAGACATTTTTTCTTATGTAGATTAAAAAAGTATTAAACATACCTGATTCGACGTTTCTGATACTTGCAAAAGAAAAAGGACAACTTTTGGCAGATTTAAATGTATTAAGTTTGCTTCTAGTGTTAAAATTTAATTTTTTAAAAAAAAAACTGTTAACAATTTTATTATCACTTTTGTATGGCGATATCAGTTTATGTTCTTTTTGTGATAAGAAGAATGGGACTACGACAAAACAAATATGTGCAAATATGCCCCGTATAATGGTGCAAATGATACACTACATACTGGATTTAAATAATTATCATGGAATAAGAAATTGAGCATGTTACTTTCGCCCCGTGTTACTTTTGTCCCCGGTCTCCCCTACCTAGTGATTTGATAACGATTTAATCAATTATTGCCTATTAGTAGGCACTGTAGAGATATAATTTCCTTACTATTCCCTATAAATACAATTGGGATTTATATTGTTATTTGTTTTTCAGCCAACTAAATATTAGTCATTACAAAAAGTATATAGTATTTTTTATATTAATCGTTTTCAAACAAATAACTGGTACCATTGAGTATGGAAATACTATAACTACCATAATATACTACTATACTCAATTCTGGTACCTATATATTCGGATATAGTTACGTCGTAACATTCCTAATATTAACATCTTTATATTATATTTTTCACGCTAAAATCCTATCAATTATTTAAAACGTATTATTAATTTATAATCTGTGCTTTAAATAATAATTGACATAATTATATTAGATACAACTATACAATAAGTTTATATCGTAATTTTGTCATTTTATCGATAACATAGTTTAAACATAATTTATATTAATTATGATACATAATTAAAAAAAAATTGTAAATCAAGATTTTTAAATATTTTTACTTTATATTCAGAAAACACTTTAAGTTGTATTTATCACTTGTATAACTGTATTCAAAATTCAAACATAAATTTCTTAAACCCAAAATCATAGTTTTTTTCAAAATAAATTAAAAACAAATTAATGGTATTTATTAAATGATAAATACCTAAATCCATACTAACATGACATATACGTAGATAGTATACTTCTAGAAGTGCTTAAGAGTATATTGGATACTGTTACGGACTATGGGCAATTTCAAAATTAACTAATTATTATATGTTCATGGTATATACCACCTATAAGATTTTTATTTCGTAATTACTAATTAGTAATTTGTATTATTTTATAGCAAGAGGGCTTATGATATTTTTCTTGTATCAAGTTTTTAAAAACAAATAAAATGTATGTATTTAATCTTTTTTACTTTTATTGTCTTTTATAATTTTATATTACAAATGATAATGAGGTAAAAATGAGTATGTGTTCTACTATATACCTATGACCTATATAATATATAATATACAGATTACGTGCCAAATCCATTTTACTTTTAACCACTATGGTCACTAATTACTTTAGTGACTATTTATGTCTGAAAAATAACATTTTACACAATAAACTCTAGGTAAATTTAAATATATTTTAAGTTTTAAGTACTTCTCACTTTTAAGAGATGTATTGAAGTTATTATATATATTAAAGGAATATATTTTATATAACGAGGTGAGCGAAGGAATAAAAGATCACAACACTAATTATGTACATTGTAGTTACTGATTTTGGTCTTAATTTTTTAAGATTCCGGAATATTTTTAAATTTACAATGATTGAATAATGTGTATTTAAAAACTTTGTATCTGACTTCTGATAAGAAACTCTATACAGTAGACAAAATGCTTAATTTCCAATGTTAAAGGTAGTTTTTGATTGCAAATAGGATTTATTTTTTTATTTTTAAAAAGCTATATTTACTGTAATTTATACATAAAGTAAAATAAGGAAATTGGTTAACAATAATAGTAATAAAAAGATGAAGAATTGATCTGTTTGAGGGGGGAAAACATCCATCAACAGTACCTGTTGTTTAATTTGGTGGGTTCATATGGAGAGACCGTTTATTTATTTTTCGTATTAAGAAAGGGTGTCTCTTGGCCATTTTCTTTTTAATTTCCTTGGAGGGTTACTGGGGATGGTTAAAGTGGACATACGAAAAATAAACAAATTGGATATAATAAATAATTCCCAATATTTTTAATTGCATTCTATTAAAAATTAATAAACAGTTAAAAATAAATGGGTATATATATTAAATGAAACACCACATTTAAAATTCATTTTATTATTGAAATGCTTGAAATTAAAAATGAATACCTAACTGTAAATACTTGAATTATTTTATATTAGTATAAATCTAATGGATATCATTTTGAAATTATGTAATTTACCTCTTTTTTTGAGATTTTTGACTTTTATTTTTTTTCGACTAAATAATTGATAAACAATAAATTATCTCGGTAAAAGATCTTGAAAATATTAAAAATATCAAAAAAGTATACCATATATTACAATGATTTAACTTGAAGATTCGATAACTTTATTCATATATTTTATTATTTACATAAATATACATAAGTATATACTAATATACTATATGTCTATATACAGGGTGTCCCAAAGAGATCTGATATTCTGACAAATGAAATAACTTTTGTTCTAATCAATATTTTTTAAAAATTTCTTTTAAATATAATCCATGGACAATTTTTTATTTTTTATTTTTTAATACTGAAAATAAAAAACTTAAAAATTGATAAAAATTTTTTTCGAAACATTCAATATGGTCAATTTGTAAATCTGATTTTTAGTAAAATTTATATGTTAAAATCACTTATTTAAGTCAAATGTCTGATTTTTTACAATTTTTTTAAATATCAATATTTTTGAGCAAGCAAACTCGATATTGCTGAATTCAAGATAACAAAATAAATCCAATTTTTCCAATTAGTCGATAAGTTAATAAATAATTAGGGTTCAAAGTAGTACAATAGAGTAATCTTTTATTAATTGTTATTTATTTATAAAATAAATTACTCTTATTCATTTAAATTTAAAAAATACATATACATTATTAAATGATAAAAATCTATATGGATTGGTCATGGTTACTATTTACAATTCACCCGTACGGTATACACTTTAGTTTTTTTATCTGGTTATAAGTTTATATATTTAACATTTTTTAGCAGGAATACTTACTTATAGCCTTATAGGTACCTATAATCGTACTAAATATTAATATGTTGAATATAACGATTTCCAAATTGGAAGCTAAAAACAAGTAAGTAACTTGCGATTTTGGACACTCCTAAAATCGTTTAAAGTTATATTTTTAAATATTCTGATGAGCATAGGGATACAATATTTTGACGTAATATAAAGTAAATGTGTGATGTTCAAACAATAATTTTATTAAACAAAACCCAAAATCGAATGATGTCTTACACAACAAGTCGAAATGAACAATATTGGTGCACAAACGACGAACTCTTAAAGCTCGAACTTTATACCTATCATACAGCAGATGGACTTCATATATTTTGTTTTTTTGATTTTAGTTATACAAAAATATGGTGTCTTATACGCTCTTGTCGCTCTTATATGATATATAATAGTTATAGTTACAATATACCTATACATATGTAGGTGTAATATATACATATACGATTATATTATATTAATTAATATTTACACATGTTATGTTTATCGTTTTACATTATCATATTAGTTATGCGTTATATTGCGTAGTTATGTATAAAAACATTATTCTTACCAAATTAATTACAATTACAAGAAATGTTCAACATTTGAAAAATACTAGGGGAGAATAAAAAACAACGCCCTTTTATTGCGTGTTATAATGTTTCAGCAATTTTCTAATATGTAACTATTATATATTTTATCTAACATATATTATTTTTATAATGAAAGTTTTCCCCCAATAGTTACATTAGGGAGGAATTAGATAATAAATTGGTTTGGGACAGATTATAAATCATTTAGTCATTGTTATTATAAAAATATTATCCCAAGTCTTAAAGTGATTTATAACAGTACCTATATATTATATATTCATTTAATTTAGTAAAATGTAATTAAATATATAACTTTGTATATTGATTACGGTGCATCGTCCTTGAATAATATGAACATTGTATGATTAATTAAAATTCACGTTGATTAATTGCTTGATACCTACTTTTAAAATTATGTACGGTCACATGTTCACCTATAAACTGTAAGCTATACTGTCTCAGACCGAATAGAAATTGTCGAGAGAAAATACTGGATCAAACATCTATATTGATGGTAGTATGTTCTGCTTGAGTAGTTAATGCAAAAATCTGTCTTTCCCAGTGGCGCCGAACTATATTTTAAAAGGGGGGCAAGTAAAAAGTTATACGGACCACCACCCCTGTTTACAAAATAAAAAACTATTTTCATTTTATTATTCCTAATGAGTGTTCACAACTAGTTTCATGATTTACTTAACAAATATAAAGTCAAATGTATTAATTTATAATTTACCAAGTTTTTTTTAAACAGCCAAATAAGTATAACGTATTTTATACGTAGGTATCTACATGGGCCATGGCTACATACCTGAAATACTTTTAACTTAAATAATTTGATTATTATTTATTAGTACCAAATACCAATGCATGTAGTGCGTATGTTATTAATAAGTTATTTCATATTAATACATTGTCAGCCAACTTTACTCACTAACTCAGGCTAGTTGTTTATCCTTATGATCCTATTCGCTATTCCTTACGGCCTGCTACAGTGCTGCATATGTATACAAATACCATATGTCCATATATATTAATAGCTCAGGAGTTAGGAATTAGGAACATAATTCATAAATAGTTTGTTCATTTGTTGGGGTACGCACGGCCCACTACGACCCCACCCACCGAAAAAAAAAGGTCTTAGGTTTAGGTTAGGCGCCACTGGTCTTTCCTTATATGCTTTTTCTCGGTTTGTCATGAATTTGGTATAGTTGGCGATTATTTTCGTCAATTGATTAATCTGAGTTTTGAGATCTCAATGTATGTATGATCTAGATCAGCGGTTCCCAACCTGAGGGTAATTACCTCCTAAGGAGTAAAACGCGATTTTTTGGGGGGTTCATGTGTATTATGACTGTAAATGAAATTTTAATAATATATATTTTGTTTTTTTTTTTTTTAATCAACTTTTTTTGGGTCGGGCGAGATTTGTTAATATCTAACCTGACTTATGTGTAATAGTCTCAAAAAGGTTGGGAACCACTGAATTCTAGATGAATTGTTTGATAAATTATTTTCCTGATTTTGATCAATAAATTGTGATCTTATGGTCATTGGTCTTATTTTAGATTCTGAACGAAGTGATGAATGTATTGATTTTACAATGATGTGTGTTTTTTTTTTTTTTTGTTTTTTTTTTTGTGTCTGTGTACAGCATAACTAGTCGAAATAATGCTTCGATTTCAAACTTTGGGGGTGGTTTCCGATGTAAAATTGAAGATCCTTGGTGCATTATAGAGGTCAAAAGTAAACATTTTCCAACAGTTTTCAAAAACATCGAGAAAAACAAAAAAAAAATGACAGAAAAACGGGAATTTTTACGCAAAATCAGTTTTCGACCAAATCGATTTTTTTATACGATTGTAATTCAAAAAATAATCACTTGAAATACTTGAAATTTTCACCAAATGTTTATGTTAGTGTTCTCTATATACAGTTTAATTTTCAAAAATTTTTGACTTTTTTTGAGTTATTTATAGACCACTGAAATTTACACTTTTTTGAGAAGTTTTTTTTGAAGTGTCGGTAAAAAAATGTTGGACGACCAAAAAAACTTGAAAATTTAATACAAGGTTCCTTATGAGTTTTTCTTATTGTAGCTAAAAAAAATTAAAAATCGTAAGTCACAATTTTTTTTAATAAGCTTTTATAGTTCAAAATTTTACGAAATCTGTCGAAAACGCGAAAATTTGCAAGTAATTTTGAAGTTGAAAAATCATAAAATTTTTTGCGTTTATAACTAAGGATTAAAAATACAACACTAAGTTCTCCATAAGTTTTCCTTCAAGTAGCTATAGAGAAAACTCGAAGTATCATTATAGAAAAAATTTTAAGTGCGTTTGAATTTTAAATTTTTACGAAATAGCGTAACGATAACGATTTATCCTGAAACGATTTTAAATATTTGTTATTATTCAAAAAGTATAAGTCCTAGATACTTGAAAATTTTACCAGTTATTAGGATTGGTATTTTCTTTACATGATTAAATTTTCAAAATATTTTGACTTTTTTTGAGATATTTATAGACGACTGAAATTTTCAATTTGTCTGAAAATTTTTTTTTGAAGTGTCGATAAAATTTTTTTGGCCCTATCAAAATACTTGAAAATTTAATACAAAGTTCCTCATAAGTTATTCTTAAAGTGATTAAAAAATTATAAGAATACATAGGCACAATTTTTTTTTATAAGCGTTTATAGTTCAAATTTTTACGAAATCTGTCGAAAATGTGAAAATTTGCAAGTAATTTTGAAGCTGAAAAATCATAAAATTTTTTGTGTTTATAACTAAAGATTAAGAATACATCACTAAGTTTTCCATAAGTTTTACTTCAAGTAGCTATAGAGAAAACTCGAAGCGTCATTATAGGAAAAATTTTAATTGCGTTTGAATTTTAAATTTTTACGAAATCAGGTGGGTATATGTATATCTATGATAATATAAGGTATTATGAATTATGATAACTACATGCAATGTTTTTGGAAAAATTGATTAACCATGCCTTATTCAAAATGTGTCTTAATTGAAAAATAATATATTTGTTTCAAAATAGAATATATGACAATATTTAAATATAATTTATTCTAGACTGACAAATCATCTCCGTTCAGAATCGTTTTTCGTATACAATGATACCTATCATTGCATTCAAATCTAACCTACCTTAGTCAGAGGTCCACCCCACCACCTAATGTACAGCAGAGTGACATCCACTTACCCGCTTTTTTTTTATTACTATTATTAGGTATTAATTATGTCATCTGTCACTGCTCAGGTCCCTATGTTATACCTTTTGAATTTTCAATATGTTTAATATAAATGAATTAAAAAACTTATTAGGTACTTACGTATATTGCTATATAATATCTAATAACAAAAAAAAAAATCATTGAGTTAATTAATAACTACATAATTACTGTCATCTATTAATATCGATTTACATAACTGTACACAATTTACCCTTTAATAGGTTTTGTATTAACGAGTTTTCAAAGATGATTAAGGATTTCTAACAGAAAATACTAAAAAGGCACATTAAATCAAAATAATTTTCTATTTTGTTTCTAATTTTATTCGCCTAATATAATCGTTCTGAAAATTTTAAAGAAAAAGTAGTTAGTGTACCTATACTCATATATTTTTGTTTAAACAGAAAATCAAATACTATACATACACAATATAGGTACTATTACACATTTAACGTTTTTGTCCTTCTAATACTTGTATTATAGTTTTAATAATTACAATTGGGTATAGTGATGATGCAACACTATTAACTATTAATGCGTCATGTAAAATGTATCTTCAAGTATTATGCATGTTAAATCGAGGTATAACAGAAGTAAAAAGAAAAATAGCTATATAGGTTAAAATATTTTGTAATGAGTATAGTCATATAGAAAAACCCAAACTATTGTGTACTGTATAGGTACCTAATATAATGACAAGACCACAAGACAATATATTTGTACATCTAATATAAATATTGAAAACAATAAATTATTAGCTATGTAGAGTGTAGACACCTATATTAATTGGCCAAAGTATTTTGAACATACATTTAAAAAATATTATAATAATTAGTATTTAGAATAGTAATTTAGTATTAGTATTCTTAGAACCCATTAATGAAAACATATTATAAATTTATTGGATCACAATCGTTTTTTTTTTTTTTTTGATTTGTCATTCGCGTTATATATGTGTAGTTTGCAGGTCAAGTATCCTATAAATTTAATTCCAATATCATGTTTAAATATGTAAAACGGAAGAAGGTAACGTCCCAAGAGATCCAAATTAAATAAATAATTAATCTCTTGTTGAATGATTAATAGAAAATGCGTTATCATTTAGGTATAATAAGTTTAATGTAAGAGTTTAATATTAAAGTGTAGAGCAGAGACAGTAAACAATACTGAACAATGAATGTATAATGTAAAACGTGTACTTTTTGCTTACTGTGTCTTGTATTAAAATTTTATAAGAAACTAAATAGAAACAACTACTTGCCAAGTCTAAATTCTAAAGTATACATATGTAAAGACTATATTATTTATTCTTCGTTTTTAATTCTGATGATAGATACCGATAGATATTAAAATCATATATTATATAAAATTATAATTTTAGAGCACAACCTAATTCACCATAAATTATATAAAAATCAATTGCTTCGAAATATAAATTTTAATCAATAATCATTTTTATAGGTATGTATAAGTATAACATATTATTATGTTAGAAACTTATCATGTATGTTAATACTACTGACTTATCGACGAAATAAACACATCTCTTGATTCTACTTCACGTATGACAATTTGATAATGCCACCCAAACATATATCTCCTCATGAAGTTGCATATCTAATTAATAATTCATAGAAATACAAATCTCCAGGTCGATTTAATCACATTCGAAGTTGCAGTTTATCTCCCAAAAAAGGCTTTTCTGTTTCTCACTTTTATGTACAATTATATAATAAGGCTCGCCTAATTTCCTTTACTCTGGAAATATTCAATAATAATAATGATCCATAAGCCAGGCAAACTTACAGAAATGCATCAATCGTTCAGATCAATCATCCTCTTGCCCTATTTCTCGAAAATTTTCGAAAAACTGATTCTTAAACGTCTCCTAACAATCATAGAAATAAACCTTCTCAATACTCAATTCGGATTTAGGCACGATTATTCTACAATACATCAGATCCACCGTCTTGTAGATAAGATCTCTTTACTCTTTAAGAAAAGCTCATATGCACAGGAGTGTTCTTGGACATTATTGAAAAGACATTTGATCGAGTTTGGAACCAAGGGCTCTCCACGAAATTAAAGCAATTTTCTCCCCATACTTTTATTTATTTATAAAACTATATTTTAGTGATAGCCACTTCTCTGTGCGCTCAGGAACGACTTTTTCAAATATTTCTTAAATAGAAGCCGGAGTCCGCAAGATGTAGTTATTGCACCACTCCTTTTTTACATCTACATCGCGGGCCAACCCAATACTCAAAGCACAATGGTAGCCGACTTTGTGGACGACAAAGCACTACTTGCATGCCACTTTGACCCAGACATAGCTGCCTCTTTTATGCAAACTCATCTTGATCTACTAGCCTCATGGTACACAGAATAGGGCCTGAAATTAAACCAAACAAAATCGCTCCACTACGCACTAGACTAACCTCCACACTACGCCCCAGAGACTGTCCACAACTATTTCTCAATAATCAACCTCTATCCTACTCTCCAAACGTCAAATATCTTGGACTAACCCTAAACCACCGGCTCACATGGGCTCCTCATATACGCTCCAAACGTTTAACGCTCAATGATCATAGCTGCCAGCTTAAACCACAGAAACCCACTCATGCATGATATCTTTTCCTCGAGTCCTCGACTATCCCTGGAAATCCTCCCAAACGACTACACTCAAAGAAAATCACATTCATAGAGATAAAATTCTATGTCAGGGCCAGTTGTATCGTCTACGGTCTACGGTTAAACTTCGATTATGCTTAATCAGCTGATGCCAGATATTCAACCGGGCAAATTCGGCTGATTAAACTCCGGTTAACTTTAATCGGAGTTGGTACAACTAGCCCTTAGATTGACAAAATTCTTGTTGATATAGAGCCGACAAGATACCTTGTTATATTGATAATAGTTATAATAGTTGTATTAGTAGGATCAATAGTACTATGTATTGTCATCACAACATATATGGATTGTTGAAGGATCATCACTATAAATAATATTATTTTGTTGTATAATTATAATGATAATTGATTTTATACCATTGATTATACTAATACAATTATTATCAATATCACACGGTGTCTTGTCGGCTCTATATCAACAAGAATTTTGTCAATCTAACATAGAATATTATCTCTATAAATGTTATGTTTTTTTTTAGTCGTATCTCGTATATGATCAATATTCAATACTAGGTATACTATAACGCTTTAAAAAAAAAATTAATCAAACCTTTAGACTTTAGTGTTTACTCTAAATTTTAAAGAGTATACAAATTATTATATTGTAGTTACCTACTTACAATGTTTAAAATAATAAAACTTTTTTTTTATACTTAGATTATTTATTTATACATAATATATAGTATTTAATTATTTAATTATTATTATAAGTATATTTGAATTATTAAAAAAAATATATAATTCATTCATCGTTTAAATCAGATAAAATCTGTCCTAAGGTGTCATAGCCTTTATCATATTTTGTGGTGAAAGCATAAAAATACTTTTGTATAAACAGCTATACAATTGGTGATTGTGATGGATATTCCAAATTAAAAATATGAAAAATCTTGAAGCATATACATCAATTGGTGATGATATTGAAAAAGTTTTAATTTTTAAATAATCAAAAAATACAATTATTTCTTTGGGTTTGTTAGGAGTACCACAAATCAAAATAAAAGGTTGGATCGGCGTATTTTCATTACGACGCTGAAATATATCATGTATATTCTTCAATTTCAGCTATTGAGGATTTGAAAATCATAAACATGTCTTGAGCTTGACTATTCTTTATCGAATATTCGACCAGGTTTTTTTTGCCATTTTCGTCTCTTGTCATTTTGTTACTTGTTGGAACGAAAATTGCATGTAATAATAAAACATGACTGCATATTTTTCATCTAAAAAAATAAATAATATTTCTATTAATATGATCAACAGTTTAAAAACTTATTCAAGCCAATACTTTCACTGATAGTAGTATTATATTGTCATTAAGGTTCTGTAATAGTAATTGTTAATTGTTTACTAGTTAAGTCTTTAGTTCCCTCATTATATTATATTTATAAAGCGCAAGTGGTGTAGAAACCTACTGACAAACTATTTCAATCTTAATATTCATGTTTTTTTTTTTTATTGTAATACCTCCACTGGGAGGCTTCTACGCTCAGTTATATCTATCTATTTGTTTTATTTTTATTTCTATATATTACCTCAGTTGTCTTATTGTTCTTTGAAATAAATCGAATAAAAGATAAAAAAAAAACTCCACGCTTTTAATTGACAACAAAAATATATTACTTCAAAATGTCTTTATTAATTGGGATTACATACAAATAATTAGTACGGGTGCAGGTATCAGACTTTACCAAATTTATTTTATATTTGTCTCTCTACAGACATTTACTATAATAATATTTATTCTTGGCGACTTTATTATAAGTTGTCCTTATTATTTCAGTTTATTTATTTATTCTCTATTCCATATACTGCACTGCATTCACTATCCAAACCCAGATTTATAGAATAAAAGGCCCCACCAAATATACAACTTGTTATAAATATACTTCCTAAAATATTTTTTAATTTAATGAAATAATATTTAGGTCCAAAAGTAAGTATTTCATTTAGGTAATACTAGTATAGTAATGTGTCTATGAAAGTTGTACTATATACTACAACTAGTATACAACTGTTATTTATATTGATATAAAAACTAACAAGTACCGAACTATCGAACAATAAATCATAAGAAATAAATAAAAATCGCGATTTTAAATAAAAACATAATATGTATATTGCATATAAGTATAATATCGGATTTTACGTATAGTTATCGATTCCCATAGGGTCATATAGTGAACACATTCTATTTCTATACGCTACAGGTATATATGATCATTAATTTTATAATATACAATATTAAAATATATATCTGATATGCATATTATAAAATACTTAAATACTTAAATACTTAAATGATTTATAGTTAGATCGTATAAAAGCTATCGATATTTCTTAACGCTTATTAACCTTAACTATCGGGATACACAAATAATGGAAAAAAACATTTAATATTTTCCAACATAATTTTTTTTTAATTTACTTTAATTTACTACTTCTTTATTTATGGCAGTAAAGTATAGAATTCTTAAGTTTTTTTACTGGGAGTCCCATAATAGTGTTGTCCCTAGGGACACTCCCTTTAGTCCCCGCATCTTACTTCGGGCCTGACCGTATTATTTTCTATATCAGCAACAATAGGTTCTTACGAATAATTTTTTTTTATGATATACCTAAAAAGACATACTTATTTACTATTATGTACTCTATTTTATATGTTTTGTGATAATATTAATGGGTGGTTGGCGTTATTATGAATTTATTATTTCATCTCTATTTTTTCCTATATGGCCTATAATACATCGTTATTATTAATTGGTTATACCTATCCGTCATTTTTATACGCAACCCCTGCACTTATTGTAAACAAGTTGTTTAAATTTTAAAAAAGCATTGATTTATAATGATACACAATTAAAACATGACAAATTAAAATAGTTAGATTTTAAATTACAACGTTTTTTTTTTTTTAGGTATTGCGGTATTATTAATAATTTCAAAAAAAGTATTTGGATTAGGTAAATATTACATTATAAAAATATTTTATACAGGTGTATTTGATACAATTGTTAATTTTGTTTTTTAATATCAAAACTAAAATTTTAGATTCGGATTTAATCGATAGTAATGTTTCGTTAACAACTACTATTGATTATGATATACCGGTTCAAGACATGGCGTCTGAAACTTTGATGGCTACTTCACCGTGTCAACCATTTGAATCAGATTTCGAGTTCTACTCTCCAGGTTATCCTCAACCATATCCCAATAATACAGAATGTATTAGATTGTTAGAAGGTGGGTGAACAGGAACTTTATTAAAATAATTTATAATTTTGAATGGAACAAATAACATTGGAGACTTTTCTTTAGCTGGCCCTGGAGAGATTATTGAACTAGACTTTAGGGACTCGTTTACTATTGAACCAAGTATTGGGTGTAAACACGACCACTTGGAAATTCGAGATGGACCATATGGATATTCCGTTCCAGCGTATTACTACTGCGGAAATCAGTTCCCACCCAAGTAAGTATTTTTAATTGTCTAAATTAAAATATCTTGTTAAAATACAAATTGCAATATGAATAACTGCATTATTATTATAATATTATAGCCTCAGTGCACTTTAAGTGTAATATTTTGTTCGTATAAATATGCATTATAATATATTATTATTCGGTATTATCCTTCTTTTCTAGAATAATTTCATCGGGGAAGTATTTATGGTTGAGATTTCGGTCGGACGAAAATATTGAATATGAAGGATTCCATGCCGTTTACAAATTCATTAAGAAGCCTCCACCAGGTGAACAATAATAATTAACACTCCATAAATATTTTTACTTGGTAGAAAACCGTTAAAATTTTTTCACAGTGGGATACTATAGGAAATACTGGCTATACATATAATAAAATATGTACTCTGCAGGAATGAATAACGTCGTAGGTACCTATATGATGTATTTTCATGTACACGACACACTTTTCCTATGTTTGTCGTTTTAACAAGTACCTAGAGTTGGCTATATATAATAATATATACACGATGTAGTAGCAGGCACCTCCTATATGGAAGTTTTTTTGGGGCTTAGTTCACGGGGTTTTTAAAAATTTTTTTTTCAAATTTTTACATGCCATTGAGAAAAACGTTGAACCTGAAATTGGTAATATTAATTGCACATATAATGCGCCAAATAAACCAGAATGATTGTTTGTATTTTAATATAATAATATGGTTCATTATTTTACCAAACTCTATACCAGGGGTGGCCAACATGAATACGTCCACGAGCTACATGGACAAATACAGTAATATATTGATATCAAGAGCAAAAATGTTAAAAATTCATTTTAAAATTTGTACAATTTTATTGTATTTTATGGATAAAAAGTAAATAGTGTTTTTTTTTAGTAATATCGAACCGCGCATACAACTATGACGCGACTGCACGCAAGTCGCATGTTGACCACCCCTACTCACAAAACAAATGTAATCAATGTTTGTTGAAAAAAAATACCATGATTTTTATGCTAATGGCATTATAAAATCAAAAATTAAATACGTTTTGAATCTTGTGTTGATCATATTTTGCAGACATAGAAAAATCGGAGCTTCCGCCTTGTCGTAAATTTGTGGATGGTTCACAGGGGTACATAAATAGTACGGAGGTTGACGATTTAAAAAATAAAACAGTCTTGAACCAAGTGCCGTTAGACTGCATGTGGATAATACAAGTTAAACCTGGTTGGAAGGTAATATTTTTATATTTGAGATACTCGTATACGTATATGCTCACGTTTAGCGCTTTATTTAGACACAAATATTGGGTGGGTTTAGCTAATGGTTTTGGGGAGCGTTTAAATTTTTTGAATATAAAAATGCTTCGGGTGCGACGAAATTGTGAGACTTTGACTAATCTCACTTTAACTCTGTAAATACCTCGAGTTTACCTGTTATAATGTTCTAAATTTAATCTATATGTAGTCGGCTTCAAATCAAATTTGATTCGATTATATAAAGGGGCTTCTATACTCATCAAATCATTTGTTGGTAACTATTAGGCTGGTAAAAAGAAACACGCTCTATATTATGACTTATTATGAGTAATACTGACAAAAAATCACCTCCCGGCACGATACGATTAAGTCGCATTTTTAAAATCCACTAGAACATTACCTTAGTATAAATGTCCACCTCAAATATTATATACTGCTACACAAGTAAATATGGAAATTTGGTTTAACCATCCCAGTATCGGAAATTCATATTCATCTGTTTCGACAAAATATTCGAAAAACATTCAAAAAATTTTAAAAAAAACTGCAGTAATAAGACAAGCCAGTCTTACATTCGTGTCACATCGGAACATCTTAAAATTATATGTTATGAGTTTATGACCAACTAAAACCACCTTAATTAGATTTATAAACTTTAGCTATTATTCTGAAATTAGTTTTTTCAAGTTTTTAAATGTTGTGTGTACCGGTCGTCCACCTAATACACATATGTGTTACAGTGAAATTTTAGATTCTGAGTGGAGCGAGGAATGTATTGATTTTACCATGATGTGTGTGTATTTTTTTTTTTAATTTTTAATTTTTTTTTTTTTTGTATCTGTCATCGCGTTTTGGGGCAGTAAAAGTGCTTCGATTTTCGTGTTCAGTACCTCGTTCGATCAGAAAGTGAATCTAGTGGGTACTTTTTTTGGGGGGGGGGGATCAAGAGTGAAAAATTCACAATTTCTTTCTAAATAATCGGGATAAACAAACTAAAAATTAAGGGAAAAACGGGAAAATTTTACGCACAATCAGTTTTCGACAAAATCGATTTTGGTTTTTGATTTAAATAAAAAAAAATGACCATAGATACACGAAATCTTCACATAATGTTTATATAAGTATATTTTATCCACCATGCAATTTTTAAAAAATGTTGACTTAAGTTGAACATTTACAGGCATATGCAATATTTTTCGATCATTATTAGTTTTTTTTTAAATTAATATTGATGAAAATGTATTTTTGTAGGGTAAAAAAGCTTGAACATTTATTACAAGGCTCCTAACATATTGTTACAATAGCAGTTGAAAAATAAAAGAAATACGTAGTCACTGCAAATTTTTTTATAAGCCTTCAAAGTTTGAATTTTGACAACATACCTACGTAAGAATCACGAAAATTCGAAAATTGTCTTAAGCTAGAAATTCATAAGAAATTTTCCTTTTATATCTAAGATTTGTAAATTTTTAATAATCTATATGATATATCCTAGACAGATAAACAGTCTCCACTCAGAATCGTTTTTCGTATAGTGATATAATTCCATTGGATTCAAATTTAATTCCATCCATTACAGTAATCCACTTGTAACCTACTGTACAGCACAGTGACATCCACGACTTGCTCGCATTTTTTTGGTTAACTGTGAGCATTTTTATATTTTGTTTCAGAAAATTGTCTTGTTGGGCCTTCAAATATAAAATAAAAATTACCATTAATCAGGATCTATATACATATATTACATTTATGATTGGCTCTATATGTTCAACATAATTATTCACTCAAAACCATTATATATATTTATTCTAGATTCAGCTTAACTTCAAAGAGTTTTCTTTAGAAAAGCCCAACGATTGCGGATTGAACGTAGTGGAGATTTTCTCGAATCGCACAGACATGGCTTCGCGGCTCAAAGTGTTTTGTGGATCGATAGCCGAAATGGTGCAATCGCCGGGCAACACGTTGCACGTGCGATTCTTGGCAGAAGGAAAAGGAGTGAAATCGAAATTCTCGGCACTTTATACTGCATACCGTACCAAAACTAAAGACGAAGGTATGGGTATGATATTATAACATTTACTTATAAGTAACAGCAAACTAGTATAAGGGTAAAAGGTATTTCATATACATAAACTTATATATATATATATATATTGTATATTGCAGTAAGTTTAAGATCAAAAAGTTTCTGTGAATATTATTACCTATACCTTACAAAATGTCTATACATCCTGTGTCACTGTGATATACATAATACTTACACATTGAAATTCGGGATGTATTAGTTTTGTAATTTAATACTCGACTGCACTCGAATAACATACATACTAGCCTTTGAACCAATAGCTATAGCTATAGGTAGATAGGTATTACCGTTAAAAAATAATTTTTAAATAGGGACATATAGTGATATACTTATGATGTTTTGCAAGTGTTTTGTTTTAGCCTTTTAGGTACAAACAATTATCTAAGAGTATTTTCTGGCGGTTTTTCCATTTTTATGTGTAGTAAAAAAATTAAGAAATAGTATTATAGGTGATAAACAAAAAATTAAGTAGGTACTTCTGTATAGTTCATTTCGCTGAAATTCCATCACACGCTGTACAGTCGTACATTTGTTATGTATAATTAGTATAAACATGATGTTTAATCTATTTATTAATTTCAGACTAAAATAGTAAAATCAAATTATATTTTATTATCGAATTGTTTTGTAGTAGATAAATTGCACGAAATTGTCGTTATTTTTATTTGTTTGGAACAACTGTTTAGTTAGTTGCATTTGTAGCTATAAATATTGATGAAATGGACACCAAATAAGGAAATTTGATTTCTTACTATTTTAGACCTAATAAAAATAATCAGTGCGGTGTACTAAAATAAAATTAAAGATTAATTGTGTCAGATGGTAATCAATGGTAGATTATCGTGTACACTACACAGCAGAAGTTCTCAAAATTAGTAGAGCAGAGTTCTACTGCTCTGCTGCTCTTGATGGTATGGACATTACCTGTGTTTGTATGAGGGTTTTATACGATGGTAGATTAATTTTATAGTGGGTTACGAGCATTTTTAATTTACGATATTTTATATACGTAAAACTTGCTAAAAAATTGTACTATTGCAAAAAAAAAACTCATGTACAAACATAAACATGTTTATTACATTGCGCAATGTTCTTGTCATCATGTTTCATAAGAAGTCACTTTAGTCTCTAATTTTTAAACTAACGAAGGTTAGCTTTAACCACATGTGATCTGCTGAGCGTAAATTTGCAATGTTACTCACTTATAATACAGAGACAATACTAGTTTCGCGTCTCACGTTCTCTTAAATTACAAAATATTATGACTACCAATCCAGTGATAAGTGGGTAGTGGATACGAATGTACGGTTATACTATAAAGTAGGTACCCTACCTTTGGCACCAAGTAAACGATTATGGAATTTCTAAAAAAAACTCTTTGCTTTCAGTGGGATCATTAAGTTAATTATTAATAAGGAAATTAACTAACTTTTATAAAATAGTTCATAATATTCTATGAGCACGCCTCAGTCTAAATTATTAGAACACTAAGTTAAGTTTATTATAATATAGCTATATACAACAGCTGATTATAACTCGGTCAGTCAGACATATATATAAACTCGACATTTAAGTTAGGGATAGGTATTATAGCTTTAAAGCAGCAGTTTTTCAATGAAAATTATAAGGATTACCCCCTCCCCTTCCACTCACAATAACTCAGACAATTTTATAAGTAAATTCCAATAAAATGATATCACAGACTTGTACATTTGTGCGTTTATATGACACATATTATGTCTTAATAAATTCAAAACTATATTTTACAGCGTGCGGTAGTGATCAGTACGATTGTGAAGACTTAACATGTATTGCGGCCGAATTACGGTGCAATCAAGTCGAGAACTGTCGTTTTCGATGGGATGAAGACGGATGTCCGGTTTGTATTCTGCAATCATTATTTACTCGAATTTTGTTTTGTATAAAATTTGTATTATAACCTATGAATTTAAAATCATTTTAGGCAGAAGACAACAGATTGATGCAACTATTTTCAAGTTTTGACATAATAGTTATTCTGGTAGTGTTTTTTTTAATTCTATGCGGCATGTGTTCAGCATTCATTACCAATATTGTCCGAAAACTTGTGCACGATCACCGAATTATAAAAGTAAGTTTTATAAAATTGTTTAATTAGCATAAAATGTGGATTATACATTTATAACAATGTTTAACTACCATGCAAATGAGAAACAATAATGAGATAGATATGTAATATATAAATGTGTATACGAATGTCTACCAAGATATAATAATTTCCAGCATTAACTCTTTTTCCAACTATTATATAAAGTCACATAGAACGAAGTGAATAGGTTCATGTTATAGCTCAAAATTAGTATAAATATTTTGAACATTTTTAAGTTCCTAAACTGTATAGAATAAAATAATATATATATATATATATATATATATATATATATATATATTAAAACTTTAATATTTTTTTAAATTAAAACACCCAAACTAAAATGATTAAGAGGAGAAATCATTATATTTGGTTTGAATATTCAATTTTATCCAAATTAGAACTTAAAATGGATTAAAAAATAATATTATTGTAAGACAAATATATTTGTGTTCAGAATAACAGAACCTAAAGTTTTGTTTTTATATCACTTTTGAGAATGGAGATGTATAAGAATCCCATTATGCATGGCTGATATTCGATATACCTGAACATTATAAATTTATAAATAAGCGTCTTTATTATACCTATCCAACCATAGGCGCCGACTACATGGGGGCTCGGGGGCCGCAGCCCCCATTGAAAAGATGGAGTCAGGGCTCAGCCCCCATTGAAAAGATTGAGATTTGAATTTCCCAAATCATGTTTACAGAATAATATATCCGAGATTCGAGAACATTGTAAATGTTAAATAAATTAAAGTAAATAAATATTTTTAATTTATTTTGTGTTATACTACAGGTAGTATTTATTTTATCATATTTTACATATTTGAATTAGTTTAAACTAAGACTTTAAGTGACTAAAAATTTGAGTGGAACCGTTATTAATGAAAAATTTTGAGTGTTCCCCTGATTTAAAATTTAAGAGGATACAATTAAAAATATAGATATAAGTAGTCCACTTCCTGCATCTCTACTCTTTAACCACATATATAAATTATTTTGAAGAGCAAAAGTTAAGGCTAATATGTAGCAAATTCGGCCCCCATTGGCATTTACAAAACCTGGCGCCTATGTATCCAACTTAGTTTCAATTTATTGTAATTGTAATTTTTTTTTTTTTTTATCAGGAACATATGCGCCATTCAAGAGAAGATCATTTAGATCAAATTGGAAGAATACATGTAACAGACGAACAATCACTTGAAGATTCTGGTCCACAAGGACATGACTATCCACAAAGTGATAACAGTAGTCAAACCACTAACCTAATCCAAAGCAAACATACTAACATATCTAGTTCTGATTGTTATGTTCCATCAGGTGACCTTATTCCAGTGTTAATGAAGCATGACCCTCCTTGCCATTATCCTTCTGTTGAAGACGAAGAAGGTGATGGATTGATGAGTTCCTATCCAATAACAGCTGAAACTAAAGATATTGAGTGTCAAACTAGAGAGAGCCTTTTCGACACTTCAGTTGTACCAAAAACTGCTGCCCACTATAGAGTAAGACCATCAGAATCACCTTTCAGACCACCATTAGGATTTTCTACTTTTGGATATCGAAAAGATTCAGACAGTTCTGCTGATGCAAAGCCATCAAAATTTAGGGCTGAGGCTGTTATTGAAATGGATAAATTTTCATCTGAACTAAGTCAAAGGCCTTATAGTATTGAATCAACTAAATCAGCTCCAGACGTCATAGTTATGCACTGATTAGTATACAATTGTATACAATATTACTATTATTTTAATTAATTAAAGTAAGCTTGTTGTTAAGAAAAGCCAAAAATTAAACGAAATGCTCAAATAATGAATTGGACTAAAATAAATGAGATAATGTACACTAAATCTGAGTATAATTAATATTTTCAATAAATTATACATTTAGAAATTTGTCATGTTTGTCAATTGTTAAGATTTATCAATGAAAATATTGTTCAACCTTTAGATATCTATACTGTCTTATGTTCTGAGTGATAATTGGAAACAACTGTATTATTTTAAACTATTTAAGAATGTCACGTAAATTATTCCTAATTAGTAAGTATTATGTTTTTTTTTTTTTTATCATCAATATACTTTATTATGTTTATTAAAATTTAAACATACACAATTACAATCAATGTTTATTATTTTTTTTCATTTTTTTTTGTTTTAGTATTTTAAATGTATAAAATCATTGTATATATTATTATTGTAGATAGACCTTCAGTTAATTTTTTACGGATGTACATATTGCTGTGATAGTGCTCTTAAAAACTTTAGTTTTCTTATATTGGCTGCTTCTCTTTTAATTTCTTCATTATTATTTGCATTTAACTCCAACGCACCAATTGTTTTCAACTATATATGTAAAAAAAAAAAACACTCCATTTTAAATAGATATACATATAAAATAAAAAATTGTACTTTCAAAATGTAAATAGAATTTATATTACAATATATTAAATGTATTATATATATGATATCAAGGGACTTTTTTTCAAACTTAACACTCATTAGTCATTAACTTGAACTACTAAAACTTTTTCAAAAGTTTTAGTTTTTTAATTTGAGAATGACGACAAATTTTTTATTTAATTTTTGTATGATTTTCAAAACAGAATATTTTACCAAGGTTAGGTAAACAAAAATCAAATTTTTGAACATGTCATTAATAAGCTATAACTTGATAATATTTAAACTTTAAATCTTAAATGAACAGGAGTGGAGTAATACATTATTTTAATATCCTATATAACATTAATCTGTTTACCTGAACTTTAATACTTTATAAATAATTAAATGCCGGTTCAAAATTCTATTTTTATAAATCGAAAAATTAAAGAAATGTTTTACTTTGGAATATGCAATTAAAAATGTATGGTTTGAAGTGAGAAACTTTAAAGTAATAACAATAAAATTATAAAAATATGTTTAGTGATGCCTAAAATGATATAACAAAAAAACACATTGTAATGAGTTTTTTGATAAAAGAATCTCTCTGCACGCTTACAAAACAAATAACTTGCAATGTATTATGATCAATATTCTTTACCCCTCAACAAATAATAATTCCATTTACTTTTTCTGACCAATTAAAAATAAATATACCATAGTCCTTCAAATCATTAAGGAACTAAAATAAAATTCATAATGTAGATCAGTATTTCTTAAACTTCTTTATCCATGGAACCCTTTTTGATGTCCACTTTTATCGTGGAACCCCTACTTCTTTTTACCTTTTTAGTTTTTTTTAGGATTATTTGCAAATAAATTATAATATTAAGTAGAAGTATAGATTATTGAATATATAGAGTTAGCTGATAGATTATTCCATATGGCTTATACATTATTATTTAATATACAAGTATTATTTTCCATAATGGATATTTTAAAGTAATTTTCTTGAACATTTAAAAAAAATTACTTAAGCTTTGCGGAACCCTGAAGTGATCTACGCGGAACCCCAAGGTTCCGCAGAACACAGTTTAAGAAACGCTGATGTAGATGTATTCGAGTTAAAGAAATTTACTTTAATTTAATTTCAAAAAAACTTTGTAGGTATATAATACAGTAAGTCTTCATTTAACTTTGAACCTAAGTTCCTAGAAAACATAAAATTAAGTGAAACACTTTAAAAAGACACATAATTTGAATGTGTTCCTAGCGTTCCTACCAATACCTAAATAACACAATAGGTAAACTAAAATATATTATAAAAATAAATAATAGGTATGACAACTGTAAAGTACTAAACAGGAATAGTGTCATTAAACAACTTAGTGCTTATTATCCATCAAATGAAGTTCTAAAATACGAAATATTACAAACATATAATAAGATAGCAAGTCCCAGAATTACATTATTGCTTGTCTAGATAATGCCAGGAGACGGTCTTGAAAGAATAAGTATGCTCGGATGACGCATAGCAGTACTGCTCAAACTAATTTATTAAAGAAAAGCTTAGTATATTTAAGATAGTAACAGTGTGCAATGACCAGCAAATACAGAATACTCAAAGACCTAGACAGGTCATGTTGTGTCCCAGAGGTACACTGCTATTCATAATCCCTAGAAACACATTACCCGTCCAGATGATGACTCTCGTAAAAAATTCTTTGGACTCTGTGAGTATACACTTCATACAAGGTAACTAAAATTAAATTACATACCTATATATTTCTGATATTAAAAACAATGTTATACTGAAACTGTTTCATTGTTAGGCGGAACACAAGAGTTATAATTCCATGATATGATATCAAACATTAACAATGTTAAAAGAAGACTTACTATAATTACTTATAAATAACCGTGAAAGTAGCTCTGTTGCATGGTTCAAAGGTTTTAAGTGTACATTGTCATTGAGTAAATCACTGTGAAGGATATGTTAATTCGAATTCAATGATAAACAATTGCATACAAACATTTATTTAAAGCTGCAATGGTGTAAGACATCAGTCTTTATTGTTAAGAGTATTTTGCAATTATATTAATATTATGGTACTTTGAATTAATTTTTGCCATAAACTTTACGGATGTATTACATAAAAATATAATTGTTATTAACTTTCAAGTAAATACGGGCATATAGTAGAACAGAATAAATAAATTCATGGTATAAATATCCTTAAATTGGTCTGAATATTTTGAAAAATTGTATTGCTTATACAAATGATAATTTTGGTAAAATAAGAATATTTTAAGTTGTTACAGTTAAAATTTTCTAATTTATAACAAAATAACTTATATTTCTGTAGTGAAACATTGTTGTTTTTGTATGAATATCCAAATACGTTGAAATTTAATTTTCAAATGCTTATAAAATCTAATGTGGCTTTACACTGAATATATCACTCCACTCAGAATCTAAAATGATTAATAAAATATCAACTAAATTATATTTGTAGTACAATATATAGTGAATATTCATAGATATATCAAGTTTGTGAATATAGATTTTTGTTTTGTTTTTGATAGGATGCCTGTGATTGAATTTGTAATGACATTACATGATTATAAATTCTGATTATATAGAAAATAATAAAGATTATGCCAGTGATTCTATTCAAATTGCAGAATTTTATGTGCTTGTGTAATTTAGGAAGCTAAACTAAATCATCACTATGAAAATAAAACATGAAATTCATTAGAGAATCATTTGTTAAAATCTTCAAGTTATAAAATCCTGAGAGTTTGAATGAATAGGCAAATGACTTATTAATTTTGCATAGGTATTGATGAAAATAAAATCACTTACAAGCTTTTGTCTGTGTTCCTGATGATTTAGTTTAGTATGCCAATATATGAGGAATTCCAACAAACTTATATCCCATATGTAATCATAATATTCATCCAAAGCATCACATGAATTTGTCTCAGAAGCACATTTAAATGCAGTTGCATAATCTATTTCTTCTTGAAACAGACATAATATTGCTGCCTATACAAAAAAAATATAAACATTTTTGTATTGTTTGAAATAAGTTTAATGCTTATAGATTATTACCTGTGTAAAATTTTGCATTTGCATACAACATTTCATCATTCTTTTATAAACATAATCTTCTATCATTGGCTTCAAAACTGGCCGAGCAAAGTAGTCGCTGACTATAACAATGGCTTCTAGATACCATTTCATTGCCGAACTGTAGTGGCCCATTACTGCAAGTCAATAATTAGTAATTATACTCTTTGAATTGTTATAATATTATGTATTATTAATTGAAATGTTTAATTCTTAAACCATTAAAAACTAAAAAAATTAAAACTTCAGTCATAATAATGTCAATAAAATTTAATCAAAATTTTTATTTTTCTAATTGGATATTTTTTAATCTAGTATCTAGAATGTAGATATGTTTTCACATACTTATCTTAAAACTTCAGCAACTTACATTATAATTATATGATATACATTATTAAGACCGACTAGACCGAGTAATATAATATTACTTACAATATTAATAATATTATATTGTATTGAATAAAAAATTATAAATTTATACCAACAGTGATTTGGTGTAACACAAAAATATCCATGTGAAATTAGTGACATAATTTCATAGGCATATAAAACAAATGGATAGCCGATTATGTCTTATTTAGTTAGAGCACTAAAGTCTGCAGTCAAATGTATTCAGGACAATGCTTACAAAATATTACAACAAATAAGATAGATAATCTAATCATTAAATTATGAGAGTAGTCAGAAGAAATTGTTAGTATAACAGTATCATTTTTTAATTTAGATATGTAATCTGTTATAAATTAAATATTTTGTAAATATTAACATATAGTCTTATTCCCAATAAACTTCAATCATAACGAATGACTATCTAGTTCTTTTTAAAATCTATATAAGACTTATTATTTATTGGACGGCTACCAGACTTCTATAGTTGAACTAAATTAAA
This sequence comes from Diuraphis noxia, assembly GCF_037042655.1. Lineage (NCBI taxonomy): Eukaryota > Metazoa > Arthropoda > Insecta > Hemiptera > Aphididae > Diuraphis > Diuraphis noxia. Next base: position 22,016,564 of record NW_028301714.1, on the reverse strand, counting down.
AAATAACTTTTTAATTAACAATGTAAATTAAATAATATTTACTTTAACACATAATTATGATATTTTTATAATTTTTACTAGAAAAAAAAGAATCGAAGAAAGTTTAAAATGAAGGTTTAACAAAAACTGCCTAAGAAGAATTTATAACAAAATATAGAATATAATATTAAAGTTACCATATTGTAGATCGCCTTTTAGTTTCAATAAAATTATATGATTTGGATGGTACTTGAGTGATTCAGTTAAGACAATTCCTAATACTTCTGTTATATTTCTTAGAGGAATATTCATACTGCTAAAACACAGTACATATTTTAAATTGGATTCACTAAATGTCTTAATAACTTAAAAATTAATTAATAACTTGAGTAACAAAATATGATAGATATTAACAAATAATATATATAATATATATAATATATATAATATATTAAACAAACTTGGGAACGACGGGCCATATATTGAGGAAAGGCATTATAAGTTCCATGGCAGATTCATCTCTAAGAACATTTTGAATTTTTGCTAATAGTGAAAGAACTATTTGAATGGCATTTTGGTCCCTTAAACTCAAAAACACACGCATAATGTCATTTTGGCTTAGTACTCGGTTTTGAGTACATTGAGGATCACCATCTAAAGGTCTTTTATTAGTAGCAGAATAACCATAATCAAACACTGGTAAAACTACAAACATTTAACATAATTAATTACACAACTTTGTTAAATACATTTTTCAACACTTACTTAAATCCCAAACTTCTTTAGCACTTTTTTTAGTGCCTTTAAATTTATTAACATCAAGACAAGTATAAGCAATAGCTAATGGTAATTTAAAGCAATTATAATGTCTTTTTGTTAAATATTCCCATTCACCAACATTTAATAGAGTTAATACACACTGTTCAGCTATTTCTTGACGCGGTATTAAATTATCACTTTGTACAAATTCTAGGCATTGCTTACAGCGTTCCACAAGATCTCCAATGGCTATAAAAGTAAAAAAATTTAAACTTTTATGTAATTGAATATAAATAAATAATTATATATTAGTTATTTTTTAGGTAGCCATGATATAAATACTAACCAAAATTTTTAAATTCATATTGGAATTGAAGCATTTCAGTATATAAACCTTCCCATGAAATTAATTGTCTAATTTTGGAATACATAATGTTATTATTAATTTTTGTTTCTGTTTCAGCTTCTCGTAGTAACAGTTTTGCTCTTTCAAAGTCCTAACAAAAAAATATTTTACTATCGATTAATATTATTTCTATTTGTATTCGTACAGAGGAATTTGTGCAATAACAATATATAGATAAAAAAATTATTTAAATTCATAATTTGACTTACATTTAATTTAATCATTTCTTTCGATTTAGCAATTAGGATGATGACCAAAAATTTAAATAATCCATTAGGTAATCCTATTAAAAGACTTTGCAAAGGTAATGGAACTTGCCACTGAGAAAAAACAATGGTATTGTGGTATTGAAGATAAATTAAATCATAGATTTATCTAATATTATACAATATATTCAGTACAAATGATAATGAACTAATATATCACGTTTATTTACAATGAGTGATAACCATAAATGGAGAGTAAGTGCATATTGCATATTAATTCCTTTTTCGTTTTATTGGTGAAATCTAATTAACTCTAAATGCACATTATCAATTGCATAGAAACATGTTTAAAAATAAAAATATTAAAACTAATAACTCACTTCATAATTAATATCTAAAATACTAAACATTGGATCCACATCCATTTTGTGTAATTGTTGTAATAAATTGCGTAAGTTGCTTGAATCATATTCAATACTTATTTTGTTTTTTAATAAAACTTTTTGTACATTAATATTATCTAAAAACAAAATATAAAACAAATAGCATAATAATAATAAAAAAAAAAAAATAATAATATAAAAATAAAAGTGTACATACTTATTTGGGTGATTTTTAATCGATCCAAACGTTTAGACATATCAATGTTAACAGTCGGTATATCTTCAGGTGACGCTAATAATTTATGTATGTCAACATCACCCAATAATTCGTTTATTTCCTCATGTCCATCTTTTAAAATATCTTTTACCAAGTTCTTAGGACATTTTAGTAAAACATTACACACAAACATCTTAATGTTTTTTCTAAATTTTTTATCTTTAATTTGCGTGCAAAGTTTTAAATCCTAGAAATTAAAAATAAAATAAAGTTTATGATGTACTTTAGAAAAAAGTTTGAGCCAACTCTTTATTTAATGAACTATTATATTATGCAACAAATTATTATTTACTAAATACTTGATCATTATTTATTTTTAACACTTGGCAATCATTAACAAATTATATTTTTTAATAAAATTAAGGCAATCGCGAAATTAGCTATAAACAATACCATTAAAAATTCAAAATTAGTCGACCACCAATATGTGACTGCACAGTTTTTACTATACCTCTTGGTCAAAACTACACATAGTTAAAAAATAATAATAATTTGTAATGATAACTGTGTGGTAACCAAAGAAAATTTATCTATGCATATACTTTTTCTGAATAAGTTACATATTTAAAATAGATCTCACATTTTGATTAATAAGTTATAAATTACCTTTAAAAATATCTCAGGACCTCTCAGATTAAATTTAATTTTAGTAACATAATCTTCAGGGGGTAACAAGACAATTTCTCCAGAAGTTACTGATGCTCTTCGAATAGCATTCATTGTATGTATATGAAGTAACATGTCTCTCGATGCAGTGAATTTTCCCAAGGATAACATGGAAGCCAAGTCAAGTTCTAAGGAGTCTCTTAAAAACATTGGAATTTCCATAACCTGGTTATCAATTTCTAAAATTTTTAGAATTCCCTGTTCAGAAATAATAAGAAATAATCATACTTAATCATTTAAAAAGATAAAAAGGTAATAATAATAATAGTAATATATAATAATGAATTATATTTACAGCATTATGGTTAGTTTGAGTAGAATACAAAAATTGCATTAATAAACTAGAATTTTCTGTTATTTCAGACGAACAGGCAGCGTAGAATCCATTTAATTCTTCTAGTTTTATTTTATGGAAAGAACTTGGTGTCAAGTTAATATTTAATTCTTTACACTTTTTAAAATAAATTCCAGCTTCTTCATACTGTGCTTTGAAAAATTTGTACTTGGCGTAATCATACATAATCTAAATAGTGGTTAAAAAAATAAAACGACTATAGTATTTTATAATATTTAATATGAATAAAGATTATTAATATAAATACCTGAGAAAGAAATTCAGCTGATGATACAGTTAGGCCTTTAAACCAATGACAAGATAAAGGGTTTAACTCATCAGGCGGATCAAATGTATTTATTGTTGGTATGGTGTATGATGATCTTTTCAAATCTAAAAGTCGTAACAACATTTTTTCACTAAGTTCACTTTGCATTTCTAATTTTAATAAAACATCTTCATTTCCATCTCTAAATCAACAGCAGTATAAAGGTAAATATGAATAGTGTATTAGTATACATTATTTTTATGCATATTTAAACAATATTACAGAAATATCTAAGTAAAATTTTAAGAATTTTTGAATACTTTATTAATAATTATAATATAACTTACTGTACAGGACCTAGATTAAATGATGATTTTTTGGACAGTGTATAATTTATAATAACAGTTAATGTCCATCTATGAAATAGTGCAATAGCAAATACTTGTTCATCTTTTAGCTGTGATAAGTCTTCAATTGAACTATGAGACTCAAAATCAATTAAATTGAGACCATTGGAAACTAAATCTAAAAGGTCTTGGACAAATATTATTTGAAGACTTATTGGAACCCTAAATAAATCAAAATTAATTTTGTTAGTAATATAAATACTAGGTATACCTACTAAAATATAAATTTTAAATTTAAACAAAATCACAAACCGAAAAAAAAACTTACTTAGTTTGAAAGATGTTTAAGTCCCATTCCCAAAAACTGACAATTTTCATAGCTAATATTTTTAAACATTCATATTTTTTACGTTTTCGATATTCAATTTTTTTGTCGATTCTTGAGTTGTCCATTAAATCGTCAATATCAATCAGTGGCAAGTCTTTTGGCCTCTCCATGGATGAATAGAGAAATTTTATTAGTAGTTCTGTGGCACTAGGATCTGTATAAATCAAATATTGTAAGCTACCAAGTGCAAAAAATATAACAACCTTGCCTCATAACAAGTTAGGAATTATTGTAAAAAATTACTTAACCTTAACTAATAAATATACCTTTATTTTATTTATATTAGCAAAAAATGTTTCACAAATTACTTAAAACTTCAATGCGATCAGTCAAAAAGTGATTCAAAAAGAGGGGGAGGGTTTAAATCTTAAAAGTGAGATAATCTCTGAATGTGGGACATAAAGTCATACTAGGATATCTTAATTAAAAGAATAACTTCACAAATTTAATTAAAACACGAAATTTCATGCACTTATTGAATTAGATGTTGTACAATTGAGTTAAAGGATAGACTTCACTAAGGTTAAGCTATAGTATTTTTAATTTGTATTTTTCATACAAAACACATCAGTCTTTAAATAAAATACAATGAAGCTTAATATTTAATCATAACACATGCAATAAAATCTTTAATTGCATGTCTACTTTAGTACCTATCATCCATAAAAAATCTGATAAACATTATATTTACTTAAAATAGCTTTATGTAAAATATAGATCTATAAATGTTGACAATACTTATTTACACAAATTAGAAAAAAAATTAATAATATTTATACTCATACCTGCATGAGATTTGTTCAAATGTTCTTCAAGAAGAGATGGTTCAATGAGAAATTCAAACCAAAGTTTTGTGTTAGGTGCAATTGGTATCATACCAGGTCGCAAAAGATCTACGTCCATGTTTAAAAACACTTGAGTCAATTGTCTTACAATACCTATATCCGAGTTATAATGCTCTAAGAAACTGTCATTTAAAAGTATTTTAGTATTTCATTAAACATTTTCAAATTTTCAATTTTGTTTACAATTAAACATAGCCATCAAGCCATGATTATGGATAGACATTACGATTTTTAATAACAAATCGTTATCTGGATATTTTGGTTATCATCAAAACTGATATCTTTATCACTTATCATATCAAACAAAAAATTCCCGCGATTTGAATTTTCCGTCCTTACTCCTTTCTTCTTTAATCTATATTCTATAAAAATATATATTTATCCGTGGTAGTGTACTAGTGTGGTTTTAAGTTTCAACTAGTTTCAAGTTTCAACAATAAACCGTAACCGTGACGACAGTGACGAACTCACGAACTGGCGAATGACGATCAACTGTTAAAAGTTCATGAATCATTAAATCAAGGAATTCTGTTGTTTTTAGAGACAAATGACAATACAATAGTATAATATTCTCAGTTAATTCCTGAATTAAACCGTACATTCATGATTAAGTACCTGCTAAACTATGGTGATTTGGTAGTCGTACACTCTTAACTATCTTTACACACTAATATACTATATGCTCATAATCTCGGGCTCACTCTTCTACAGTCGATTACGTCTGTACACATGATTCTGTTACATTAATTCTACATTCGTCTTGACATCTTGCGTGGTAAGCTAAGCTGTAATGGAGTTTGCACTTAGCGAAAAGCCGAGAGCAGCGGCCAATGGACAGACCACTGAATGTAACGTAAGTTGTATCACGCGTGGTCCTCATTGCGGTGATTGATGGCACTGTTTAGTGTTTTTGTGCCGAAAATGTATTTCACAAGTACCTATTTAAATTGACGTCTTGTAATCCTTGGATTAAAAAGCTTTTTATTAATTACTTTATAATTTACCTGAGAATAATTTTTTAACGCATCAAACACAAATTAATGAATAAAATAAATAATAACGCGATAGAGTGATGTCTTCGCTATTGAACGATTAGGCCATAAGTCTTGTTTTTTTCCATAAATATTTCATTTAAATTGGCTTAATGTATTTAAAAATAATTTTGATATGCAAAACTGTATAGAGATAGATGTATAATTTGAAAGGAAAACTTCCCGACTTGAGTATTGGTAATAATTAATAGAGCTAATTTTACTCTGAATTTTACTATTTTAGTGTAGATAGTTAGATACCTTTATCTAATGATTACATATATAGAGAAAGTGGAGAGGATTTGCGATGTTCAATTTTATTTGATACTAAAGTCTATTATTTACCGAGCTCCATCTAAATTTAGCGATAACTGGATAAAATTTGACAACAGATTGATACCGGATGTGAAGCATTATTAATCTTTCTCTAGGCTATAATTCAATGTGATTAAAAAATCTACTATGTCCTTACCTTCTTACATACTTGTCTCCTCCATTTATGCTTTTTGATAGAAATATTAGGTCAAATTATGTTTGTTCAATAATCACTGAAATTGTTGAATAAATAATATCTAAAATTATATCCTAAATTGTTTTTTTACTTTCTAGAATTTTTCTTTTTTATAATTTACATATTAATTGTGTAAAATTAAAATAACTACAATTTATTTTTATAGGCTAAGTTGATTCCAACAGAGAGCAATGTTAGCAATATGAGTCAATGTATAAAAAGAATTAAGACATCACAAGAGAGTGAAATTTACTTATATAATTCTGAATATTTAAAGACTAACTATGATAAATATATCAGAGATGATTTTTTATATGCGTTTGGAGCATTTTATTGGTAAGTTCTAATCTATTGATTATTTTATTATAAATACTAATTGAACTTTGGTAAAAATTAATTTTTAAACAATGTCTTCTCTTTTTTTTGTTTCAATAAGTTTAATATTGGTAACTAATATTAAATTTATATTGCCTATTTATTTTAAAAGTTCAATTGTCGATTTTTATTAAGTATTCAAAGAATTATTTAGGTTTAAAAATTCAAGCAGGAAACCTATCAGTGGCGTGCCCAGGAATTTGGTATGGGTAGGGGATTTCATAAATAAAAATGTATTATTTTCTATCTTTATTATAATACAAAAAAAAAAAATTTGTCAAGGCGGAAATTCATCCTTCTGGCTTTTACAGTAAATTTGTTAATTATAATATGTTCAGTAGCTAATGGAATGTCTCAATGTATGTTCATTAACTACACATTATTTTGATGAACTAGAAATCCAAATTTCAGTAATGTTTAAAGTCGACTAAAAAAAAAAAAGCCCATGGGGGATATATCCCCCCCCCCCCGCCACTGAAACCTATAGAGGGTTATGCTTCAAAAATAGACATACATTGTATTAAACTAGAAAGAATACAGAAATATATTCTGTAAAATATGTGATTATTTAATTGTAACAGGTATATATTGTTGTTTCATTTAATTTTAGTGATAAAGTTATGACAATTCCTCATTTAGACCGCATATTGAAAACTGAATGTTATCATCGTGAAACAGAATTAAAATATAGACATTATGAGTTTGCAACATACATGGAAAATATAATATCATGGCTTGATCTTAAGTATGTTATTTTGTTATGTTTATTAATATTTTTGAGGAAACATTAAACACAATGAATGCAAATATTTATATAATATTATTAAGTACCTACATTGTAACCGCTAACATACTTTTAAAATTAATAATAAAGTTTCATAAAGTTCTAAAATCTAAAATCAAATTAAACATACATTTTATTTAAATGAGGTAAAAATAAATTATGGCAACATTTAAAATTGTTAGTATTATACAGTTGGTACTAGTTTTAAGTGGTTACTACAATTTTCTCAAGAGTTAACAAGTGACTTTAGTTTGCTTCTAAGATCGAGAAATTTATACTAACCTAATATTTTACTATGGTTTTTGAAAATTACTTAATGATATGTATGATTTCAAGATTAAAATACTTCAATGGAGAATCATTAAAATCTAATGAAAAAATGCAAGAACAGTTATTCAAAACAATTTATAATAGACAAAGTACAAAAAATAATTTACATTGTAAAGAACTTGATGAAAATACAGGTTCTCATGAACAAAATAATAAATCAAGGTCTGTAGCTAATTCTCAAAATGAAATAATGACATTGCCAGATATGACTACACTAAAAAATGAAGATTACCCTGGAAGTTTAACTAATGATCACAAGATTGACATTTTTATGGTATTTAATATTCTGACAGCTGAATAATTGATAACTTATTATTTATTATTTAACTATATTTTAAATGTTTAGAAAAATACTCAAAATGAATTAATACTGCCAAAAATAACTTCTCCCAAGCATGATTCCCATGAAAATTTAACTAATAATCACGAGAAAGGAATTGAAATGGTATTAATTATGATTATACTATAGCTTATTAAATATTCACTTAACTGTATACTATAAATCATATTAAATATTTCAGGTAAATAATGTTCAAAATAAAATAATAACATTACCAGATGTAACTTCTCCAGAACATGATACTCTTGAAAATTCAACTGATTATCACAAGAAAGGGATTGATATGGTATTAATTATGATTATATTATAGCTTATTTACTATTTGCATAATTTTAAATAGTAAATCATATTAAATATTTCAGGTAAATAATATTCAAAATAAAATAATAACATCGCCAGATGTAACTTCTCCAGAACATGATACTCTTGAAAATTCTACTGATAATCACAAGAAAGGGATTGATATGGTATTAATTATGATTACTTTAAATCTTATAAATTATTTACCAAACAATAAATCATATTAAATATTTCAGGTAAATAATATTCAAAATAAAATAATAACATCACCAGATATATCTTCTCCAGAACATGATACTCTTGAAAATTCAACTGATAATCACAAGAAAGGAATTGATATGGTATTAATTATGATTACTTTAAATCTTAGGAGATATTTTCTAAACAGTAAATTATATTAAATATTTTAGGTAAATAATACTCAAATTAAAATAGGAACATGGTCAGATGCAACTTTTTTAAAACATGATGTTCCTGAAAGTTCAAATAATGATTACAAGACAGAAATTTCTATGGTACATATGTTATAGTTTGGCATTTGAATTTAATTTTAATTTTTTCATATACATTATGCAATTTTTATTTAGTTTATATTTTACATTTATTTTACTTCTTTAGCTTCTGAGCCATGCATATTACTAAACTATATATATTTTTAATGTTTAGAAAAATAATCAAAATCAAATAATAGCATCTCCAAGACATAACTCTACAATAAGTACAACTAATGATCATGAGAAAAAAATTGATGAGGTATTTAAATTAAATGAGATATATATTTATTTCCTTTTTTCGTATTAGTTTATTGAAATGATCTTATCAGTCTATCAATATCTTTTCATTTTGGAAAGTTAAAGTATATTTAGCTCACTGCTACCTCCTCTAAGAAGGTCTGACAGGAAAGATGGAACAATTGGAACAGAGGTGGAGAGAGACTACAAAGTAATATTTTATGTATTATGCCAGGTCGAACTGTTGACTGCCCACATCATGGCTAGCTGTGTAGTCTTCACGTCACACTATCCACAGACAGGGCTGGATTAGTTGTGAGGGCTTCAACACCATAAAAAATAAAAGCCTTCACAACTGAAGAATTTCATAGTTAATTACATGCTTTAAAACTTAACTTTTTTATTGGGTGGTTCTAATTAACTGAATCTCTTTTAAAGGGGTCATACCTTATATTTATTACATTTATAATTTATATTTTGATTAATTTTAAGATCAATTCAAATGTGGTGAATATTTTACCAGTTGATTCAATATTAACTGAGTCTCAATTCAAAAATTCATTTATTTCTGGTTGTGTGAAAGAAAACATATCAAACAACATAAAAAATAATAAAAATGACAAGGTTGTGAATGAGGTATGCACTATATTCTATTCACATTGAGTTAGAAGGAATCTTGGTGGTTAACAGTTTTTGTCAGACTGCGCTCAGGCAATATTTCTACTGACTACTGAGTCCAGTGGCGTAAATATAAATTAATGTTGGGGAACTCCCCACCACAACTCATAAATATACGCCATGGACTGAGTCAATCATCTGTAAGACTATATGTCTGCTATTTAGTATTCTACAGGTGCATAATTTGGCCACCAAGATTTATTCTTAAGAGGAAGTTATACCCACATATATTGTTGTCGTCTTACATTCTTCTAATAAGTTAAATTTTTGTTCCAAATTCTTACAACAGAGTATAATTTGTAGTTAATACTTTAATAAAGAAAATGTGTAGAAAGTGTCAACTGTGCTCAAGCAAAGATTTATAATTTTAATTTTTTAATAAATTATAACTTAAAGCACTTGAATAATTTCTAGTTTATAAAACTTAATATAATATGTAATACATATTTATAAAAATGGCTTTTTGCTCAAGCATAGGATACATTTTTTTCTACAAATTATGAACTTTAATTATAAAAAAACTATATTAAGAATGTATAATATTTATTTGATATATTATAAATATCTAAGACAGAGACAATCTACTCGGGTATGATTTACTCTATTTTATATATATTCAATTTAAAAATTTACAAATTTATAGGATAAATTGTATTCAGCTCAGGCAAGCTCTAATAGTGAAGAAACATCAAATATGTGTTTGGAAACTTCTACAAAATCTATTAGATGTACGCGGGCCAATAATAAGCAAACTAATGATAAAATAAATAAAACATCTACAAAACTATTAAAAAGATCAAATTCAGGAACAGATTCTGAAAACAAATCAAAAAAAAAGAAAACAGAAAAACCTTCTCCTAGTAATGTGGAAAGAAAAAATAATATCAATAACAATGTATGTTTTAATTAATTATTAAGTTTTGCAGTTATTAAAGTCTATTAATGCTTTATATTATTATGTCTATACTCTGTATAAAATAAGAGTAACCTCAGAGGGTAACAATCTGGCCTCTGCCGAAAAATTAAGTCTGTTAAGCTTAATAAATACAATCTAGACTGTTATTAGAATAATAAAGCATTTATAGTAGAACCACTCTGTGCCACACATTTATGATTTAAAAATAATTTTTAAAACTAAATAACATCCTTGTCCAAAATTTTGATTTTTTTGTACTGAAGTATTCAAATAAATATTTTGTTTTAACTATGAAATTAAAAATGTATGTTTTGAAATCAAGTTATTCTAAAAAGTAAAAACTTAAAAAATTTTAGTTAAAAAAAATAATAATTTTATAAGTTCAAAACTTTTCAAAATAAACGAGTATAGATACTTGAATGAACCCCCTTGTATAATTTGATTTATTTAATAGTATACTGCTAAGTCATAGTGGTACTTAACATTATATTATGTTTGTAATTCAAAACAAAATATTTGAACAACTAATTATTTTTAAGTTTCAATTATAGAATTTTAGTTTATAATCATTGATGACAAAAGTTAAATGTTATTACCAGGGTTGGGATTTTATAGCATTTGCATATTTCTTATGAGATGCTTAAAAAATAGCAGAGTAAGCTAAAAATGTGTTTCATGATACAGAGAACTCAAATTAAAAATTTTATTTTGCTTTTTTTTGCATATTTTACGATTTTTTAGTTTTTACTGCTTTTTTTGGGTTTTTTGAGATTTTTTTGCATTTTTACCTGTTTTTGAATCAAAATCTGTCAAAATGTTATGAAATTATATTTTAGTAAACATGTTTTTAGATTTTTCTCAATTGAATTATCAAATAAATTGTAAATGTACCTATAGATTAAGTAAATAGGCCGATTACTATGATGCAATGCCGTACAGCGTTAATATATAGGTATAATATAATACTACGATAATTTAGTTTTAGGTATTTGGTTCTAATTTTTGTTATCTGCTAATTTTGTTGGTTTTTTTTTTGTCGATTTCTACTGCGATTATTAATCGCCGATTATCAACGTTGTATTATAGACTATAGTCAATTCATTTTATATAGGTACCTACCTTTTTGCATATTTTGTTGTTTTTATTGCATATTTTTAGCGCATATTTAGCGATAGTTAAGGTCATATTATAGCGCATATTTATGCAATTTTAAGTGCTATAAAATCCCAACCCTGGTTATTACTTATCAGTTATCAAGAGGATATCTTAACATTTTTTCTCTCACTGGCCCACATTCAGCATCTCAAATTTTATGTTTACAATGATGATTATAATTATAATCTTACCTTTAAATTTTATTAGAAGTAATTTCACTCTGACTTTATAAATTATTATGATTTTAATCATTATTATTAAAGTAAAATTTGGTATGTTGCTCGTTAGTCAGAGGGAGAGAAAGAAAAATATGCGCCAACATCCTCTTAATTCAAATGCATAATAATTTTTCTTTCAGAAAAATTCAGTCAAGGTATTAAATGAATCTATAAAACAAGTTGGAAAAAATGTGTACAGTCGAAATAGTAAAGGAGAAACAAAATTACATTCAGCTTGTACCAAGGTAAAAATAACATTTATAGAGTTTCCATTAAATTTTTTAATTGTTTAGAAAATGAATGCTTTTATTTGAAAAATATTCTAAATTGCTATTTGTTATAATTCTTCACTTTAGCACAAATTTGGCCAAGTGTCAAAAGTGATCAAGTAAACACAAATATTATTATATTATATTCATATATTAATTGTTTAGTTTTTGAACTTAATGATGGTCTAAAATGTATAAAAATTTAATTATTTTCTGATATCTATTATCCTTTTTTTATGTTAAGACCAGAGTTTGAAATAAAATAAGTGTCGTTATATACTGTTAATTCTATTTTATAATTTTAAACTATGTTAAAGTTACCTTTTTTACTATTTTAGGGAAAATTAGATTTGGTAACATCATTGCTTGAAGATGGCTTCAATCCTAATGTTAAAGATAATGCTGGATGGACACCTATGGTATTAATTTTGATTAATAAAATTTATTCTATCCTTATAATATACAAACAGTGCTCACACAATTTTATTTAAAGCATGAAGCTGTGAAATCTGGAAATTTAGATATTGTGAAAGAATTGATCAAGTTTGGTGCATATTTAAATGTTCCTGGTTTTGAATATGAAAGCCCATTATATACAGCTATAAAGTATGGTAATTTTGAAATTGCTAAAACAATTCTAAATTATGGAGCCGATGCAAATTTTATAAATATGTATGGAGATAATGCGAGGTAAAAATTAATTTTAGTAAGAAATGAATAATTAAATTATTATTCTAGTTATTATGTTAACAATTTTTTTTAAAGATTAAATATTTAATTTCTATAAATATCTGAATCTATTATTTTTTTATTCATCTGAAAGCTTTTAAAGTGTTATGTGATATTTTCAATAATATTTGTGTAGCTCTTTAATTAAATACTGATCACTCGTGGGCCAGAGTGTACAGTCGTTAGTAAATAAAAGTTCAGTAAATCATCTTGTTATGTTTATCTTAATTTATTTTAATAATTTTAAAATGTTTTAGATGTCTTAATAAAGAAAAATTATCTGAGCTGTTGGATAATCTAGTTTTGTGTAAATCAACACAAATTTGCAATTTTAACTATAAATTAGATGAAACTGTCATAGTCCTAAATAATGTTTCATTGAAAAGTGCAACTGTGAACACATTTTGTAAACAATTCAATATTAAATTAGTCAAAAGTATCTTGTATGTTTATTGTTATTTATTTTTCATTTTTTTTTTTTTTTTTATTGGTTTTACTATAAATATGTTTATGTAATTTTGTGACTCAAAGGAAAGAAAAGCAACCTTCTCAAGTTACTCACCTGATTGTACCAAAAACAGAAAATAATACTTGTGATGTTAATTTAGAATGTTTAACTGGCATAGCAAATGGATTATTTATAATTAATGAAAACTGTAAGTATATTTCATTTTTTTAAACCTCTTAGAAATACTACATTTTAATAAACTGCTATTAAATTACTAGCAACTTTTTTTGGATTCCTATACTGGTTGTTCAAAAGAATAATAGAAAATTTTTTCATTTATTAGTCTTAATAGATTTTGTTTATTCATGTATAAGCTCAACTTCTAGCATGCTAGTATAATAAAAGATTATTCAAAAATGTTATGGTTGAATTTTCCGTCTTGACTTGTATATTACTGTGTAACAATTAAAAATGTACCATAATTAATCATAAACTATATTATTGCAATGTATTACTCTTTTATTAGGGATTTCTGATTCATTAGACCAAAATAAACTTATGAAATGTGAAAATTACGAAGTCGGTGGAACAACATTGTTTGCTGATTGTAATGGCCCAAAGATATCACGAATAAGTAAACAAAAACTGGTAAATATAAAGCTAATTTAACTGATACATTGTTAAATAATTTAATACTATTTAAATACTGATGAAGAAAAATAAGTTTTCAAATCCAAAATAGTAACATGATCTCTCATGAAACTTAAAAAATTTTTGATACATGATTTCAAAGATATAGTATATAAAAACTATTAACAGTAACTTTTTTACAAATTCAAGTAAAATATGTTTTTTAAAAATTGAATTGAGAATTAGAACTGCAGTTAAACCTTATCTATCCAAACTGATTGAGACCTAATTCGAAAATATGAACATTTGGTTAGTGGAATTTTTTTGATTCTAAATCATAAGTTACATTTAAATTACATAATATATTAATATATATAATTAATATGTTCAATTTTGATACATAATATCAGAAACAAATATGCACAATTTTGTTATGTAATAATATTTATAATTTATTATTAATAATAAATACTTATAATAATATAATATTTGATATATTTAAAAAATTTCAAGTAACTACCCACTAATAATATTTTTAAATTCTGAAAAAAAGTAGCTAGAATTGTTATTCTCCATTTAACTATCTGATTTCAAACAAATTTGAACTTAAAATATCTTTTTTTTTTTTTTTAAAAAACATGTACATAAAACATTTATATGAATTAAACTTAACTTTTTTTAAATTCTCTAATTAAAATTACTATAAGAAACCTTTTATTCACAGAGCTTAAAAAATGTATTGATAAAAATTGAAAAAAAAAACTAAAAGTTCTCATACTTCTTTTTTACCAGTGGTGTAGTTATGGGTTAACATGGTGACAATTTCTCAATATGCGAGTTAACTGGGTTATATAAATTGATATCTTTTTAAACTTGAGAATCGTATTGTATTTCAATTTTTTTTATTACTTGTTTTTGTTACACAGTTACCAAAATTATTTGATGGAATGAACATACATTTATGTGGAAGTAGCGGTTGGAATCAGTTTACACTTGAAAATTTAAAAAAACTGGTTGTTGAATTCGGAGCTAAACTATTAATACGTATGCCAAATCCAGAAGATTGCCCAACTAATATAATACCATATCACTGCCGTAATAATGATCAGTTGTTTCATGTTTCTAACATCATATTATATACAATAGATTCAAATAGGCTTATAAAGTACAATATGAAACATTTAAAAGCTTTTCATATTTCATGGTTCATGGAAGCCATACAAAAATATAATATTGTTTAAAATGGTTATTTATGTCCAATTATATAATTATTTCGATGCTTATAATAGCAATTGAATACAAGTTCGTTTTGTAAATACAATTAAATTAATATTTTGTACTAATAAATTTACAAAGAATGTATTTTTAAAATACATAAAAAAATTTTGTCTATAATATTTTTTGATACTTGATTTAGATTATTGCTTATTTTAAATTTTTTATACAATATTTAATGATCTACTTTAGTTTGATTGAAAATACAAGAAAAAAACGTTTTAAATAAATTGTTTAAGTGGGTAAAATGCTCTGCTATATGTTATGTGACCAGATAGTCACTATAATAGTTGTGTTAAATTTAAATTCTATAATCATTTTATACAAATAAATCAATCTGAGAAGTCGGTCTTTAATATTATATAATAAATACATTTTATGATATTTTAATCAAATTCAGGTTTAAGTAATATACTTTACAATTTACTATTAGAAATTTGTACTGTAGTAAGTTAAAATGATTTTTCCCCAAAAAATTGCATTTGATGAATATGTAATTGTGTGTTAATTATATAAACTATAATTATGTGCCCTAAATGTCTCAAGTACCTTCGGAATAATATTTTTGAATTACAAAAAAATAACTTGGTTTTATAATATTATGTAATTTCTTCCTAATTTGAATGTAAAATGTCAATAGAAAAGTAGCTTTTAGTATTTTTTGGTTACAGTATGATTAATTACGTTAGTAGTATAATAATATAACAAAATATACTGCACAAGCATTAGTCAAATAGTCAAATATAAAATAAAATGTAAAACAATTTGTTTTTATAAATACAGGAATAATGTGCTAAAGAAAAGACTACCTAAACTATTTTATGTTAACTAATGTTTAAAAAAAAAATGTGCGTGTACGTATACTGTGCGTCGATCCATTTTGTAATTAATATATATATATATATATATATATATACAGGGTGATTTTTTAAGCATGCTCGCCCCATTTTTATGCTTAAATTATGCATATATTCAAATTTTGATTTTTGGAATATTTAAGTGTAGTTAAAGGCGATATTTTTGAGTACTTAGATTTTTCACAACTTTTAAGGAGTATCCTGTAGCGATACCAACTTTGGTTTTTCAAATGACAACCTATATGTTTTAAAGCAAAATGTGATTCAGATAATTTTTCTGAAAATTTTGACATATTGCAATCAAAATTCGAACGAAAACTTCCAGAGTTATTCTACTTGAAATACTAAGGAATAAGGATAAAAGTCTAATACTTAAATGCCTACGTTGTAAATGGATACGATAATTATAATTCGGTATACAATATAAAAATAAAATATTTGTTAATAATCACTACTTATTACTAAATGGCCAAATATTGCATCTGACAATTTTCAAAAGAAAAGAAAATATGAATAAAATAATATCCTTTTTATTTTATCCATGTTACCTATACCTTATAGGCAACGTTAATATTTGTGTAACATAGGTATACCTACTTATAATAAAATACCGAACAATAGTGTACAATAGCACAAATGCGAAATATGTACGTGTATCCATTTACAGCGTAGGCATTTAAGTATTAGACTTTTATCCTTATTCCTTAGTATTTCAAGTAGAATAACTCTGGAAGTTTTCGTTCGAATTTTGATTGCAATATGTCAAAATTTTCAGAAAAATTATCTAAATCACATTTTGCTTTAAAATATATAGGTTGTCATTTGAAAAACCAAAGTTGGTATCGCTACAGGATACTCCTTAAAAGTTGTGAAAAATCTAAGTACTCATAAATATCGCCTTTAACTACACTTAAATATTCCAAAAATCAAAATTTGAATATATGCATAATTTAAGCATAAAAATGGGGCGAGCATGCTTAAAAAATCACCCTGTATATATATATGTTAGCGGTAATGTATGTAATACGTTATTTTATTAAATAACTAGTTATTCTATAACCCCCCCCCCTGCGATCGTCACTGTCCTTGGAAATTTTGTCCTAGATTCTTATAGATTACCGATAGGGCCATAGACTTTATAGGTACTTAATATAAGATCTATGAGATACCTACCTTTTATTTATAAAAGCATAGATTATATAATCTGTGATAAAAGTATAAACCTTGTAAGAGTTCCTTAAATTATATTATAGTATATTATGGCATATACTATGGATGAAGCTACAAGGTATTATTTTGTTGCCAATATTAGCAAGTAGCAACAAGTCTCTGAATTAGGCGTTCGATAGGTAATCGGAAAAAAAATCCCCAGACTATAATATTACTTACAACCTCATTCACGAATATTTTTTAAACGTTAATTGGTATCTATAATTACCGCATTATTAATATTTAATTACAAATACGTACCATATTATATTATATTATACTATATCATTCAATAAATTAATATAGTTAGAAAAACAAAGTTTTTTAAAAAAATGTTATTTTTAAATATTTGTTATCCTTATAATTTTAACTAAAAATATCTATAAAAAATACCGAGTACCTAGTATGTCCCAATATAGAGTATTTTAGAGTAAAGATGTATAGATATTTTTTTAGATTTCTAGATTTTTTTCAACTACTTATGAGAAACCTTGTTTTAAATTTGCAATACTTATATAGAAATTGAAAATTTTTTGCATTTTTAGAAAATGTTTGTAATTTTTGGTATGAATTATTTTTGTTTTTCGTTATAATTACATTTAAAAATGTCAACAGTTTTTTGTCTAATATATAAAGTCATAATCATAACGTTTGATTTATAAATAGCTCTAAAAAATTTTAAAATTTTATCATACATTCATACATAGAAAACATCATAAAAACATTTGTTGAAAATTTCAAAAAACTACAAACAATTATATTATTGTATGTTTTTACGATAAATAGGTGCCTACGTTTAATGATTATTGTTTGATAATTATTATATTATTATAAATTTTATTATTTTTTTAATCCGCCTTTTATTAAAAAATAATTATAGCAAAATTTTATAATTATTATCTATATTTTGTATTATTGACGCATTAATTATTCGAAATATTTTTAAATGCTATGTTTTTACTGTGAGTAGGTGTTAATTAACGTTTAAAAATATATGTTCAACCATTTTCATGAGGTTGTGAGTAAAATATTGTGGTCTGGGGATTTTTTTCCGCAATTCGTTCAATAATAAGCAACTAATCACATAATTTATTATTATTAAATATTTATGTTGATATATAGTCTTTGCTGCTAACTCAATCAACAGGCAAGAAGCCAAGAATAAGAATTGAGTAACAATATAGCCACTTACTATTTGTTTAGATATTCCATAAACCTTATAGGTACTTATAGTATAATAATATTATAATATATTATATTATATAATTAATATAATCTGTGGTACCTATAAGGTCTATAAAACTATTAAAACATTAAAAACAATAAAAACATATATTGTTCTATGATAAAAATAAGAGATCTTCAGATGAGTCCGTGGTTTTAAAAAAAAAATGTTCTCACTATTTATCACAAATTCAGTGGTTTTTATCACATTACTATCACAATACGTTCCCATTTATAGGTTATGTCGGTTTTGTGACATGTGTGATTTTTGACAACAAAATAGGTGCCGTATTACAACTTACATTATACCAAAATACAAAATACAAATTTAAATTTTGGTCATGTAAAATTGTAAACACTATACGGAACGAAGCCTTAAAATCTTTTAAGTGGAAGTTAGGCTGCCAGAAAGGTAATTTTCTAAGACATTATTTATTTTTTACTTAATATTGGTATTAAAGAATATTACATATTTCAATAGGCAAGAGCTATTTTATATTTTGGGATCAGTAAGAACTAAGAAATGTGTACGATAAAATGGGACATGATCAAAACAATAGACGATCAAGACGATGTGATCGATGCTTCGTCGGATTCCGATGTCGAAGTCGAAGTAATTCTAGATTGATTTAAATATACTTAAGTGTTGAGATTTTTAATTATGTATGTTTTCAGCACCAACCTAAAAAACACAAGACAAAGGGTGATTCATATTTTGATGACGAATTCAAATTCTTGAACGTGGCTTCAGAGTATAATCACGACACGTGGGATGATTTACAGAAATATATAAAACGTAAAGGTACCAATAGGACTGATGAAAAAATAGAAAAATCCCGCAGATATGTGAAGTCTTTTGTGAGTATTCTCGTTTATGATTTTTAAGTCTTTTAAATGTAAATAATTTGTTTTTTTCAGCTACCTGATGTTACTACTGAAGAGCATGAAGATTATAACGAACAGTCAGATTGTGATTCTTTATCTGAAGACGAACTCAAAAAAGGTTATGACGTGTTTACAATTTATAGTTTTAACACGAATTTCAATTTCACACTCCATTTATTTTACAGATGGTATCAAAGATAGACAAAAATTGGTTGGTAAAAGAAATAAAAAAAAGAAAGAAGTTGAAGAAAATAAAAATGAAATAACTGTTGAAGATGAAGAAGAATTTTTTGAAGACGCTCCACCATTTGAAGAAAATGCTTCTTTTTATCAAATGAATATTTCAAGACCTTTGATGAAAGCTATAAGCGCATTGAACTATGTTCATCCGACACCTATACAAGCGGCTGCTATACCAGTGGCTCTCTTAGGAAGAGATATTTGTGGTTGTGCTGCTACTGGTACTGGTAAGACAGCAGCTTATATGTTACCCATTCTTGAAAGACTTTTATACAGACCCAAAGGTTTTACTCCTATTACAAGGTAAATCAGTTTTTTAATGGTAGTAAAATTTTTAATATTATAAAATTAATTGTAGTATTGTGTTAGGGTCTTAGTATTGGTACCAACTCGAGAATTAGGTGTTCAAGTATACCAAGTTACAAAGCAACTTGCACAGTTTACATCAGTTGAAGTTGGTCTTTCTGTTGGTGGGTTAGAACTCAAAGTGCAAGTAAGATACATACATATTATGGTTTGTTGATGGATATTCTTATAGCTATTCTTATTTTCAGGAATCAATTTTACGTAAAAACCCTGATATTGTAATAGCTACACCTGGTCGTTTGTTAGATCATTTACAAAATACTCCTTCATTTTCATTATCAGATTTGGAAGTATTAGTTTTAGATGAAGCTGATAGAATGTTAGATGAAAATTTTGCTGACCAAATGAAAGAAATTATTAATATGTGTGCTCGAACCAGACAGACAATGTTGTTTTCAGCAACAATGACTGATGCTGTTAATGATCTTGCTACTGTTTCTTTGAGTAAACCAGTTAAAATATTTGTAGACAGTAATACAGATGTTGCTTTTAATCTAAGACAAGAATTTGTTAGGTATAAAAACAGTTTAAATTATAAGACATAATTGAGTCAGTAATTTAAATAAATACTCTTTATTGGCTTTAGATTACGTCAAGGAAAAGAACAAGATCGTGATGCAACATTAGCTGCTTTAGTTTGTCGAACATTTAGAGATCATACTATGATATTTGTTAGAACAAAAGCTGATGCACACAGAGTGAAAATTTTACTTGGACTTTTTGGCCTCAAGGTAAAATAATGTTTATTTATATTATTTATAATTTACAATTAATGCATTACTAGGCTGGAGAATTACATGGAAATTTATCTCAACCTCAAAGATTGGAAGCGTTACGGCAGTTTAAAGATGAAGAACTTGATTTGTTAATCGCCACAGATGTTGCTGCTCGTGGATTGGACATCCGAGGAGTGAAAGCTGTAAGATAATTAGTTAAATATATATTATATGTTTTATATTATTTAATATTTAGGTTATAAATTATACTATGCCACCAACTGTTGAACATTATATCCATCGAGTTGGTAGAACAGCCAGAGCAGGACGATCTGGTGTTTCTGTATCTATTGCCAGTGAACAAGACCGTAGAGTACTAAAAGAAGTCATACGAAAGGCCAAGAATCCAGTAAAAAATCGTGTTATTCCTATTGGTATGTAAAATTATTACTAAAATTATTTTTATAGTAATAATCTAACCATAAACTATTTAATTAATATTATCAAATTATTTACGCATTCTAGAAATTTTGGATAAGTATAAAGAGCGTGTAGATTCACTTAGAAATGAGGTTAAATGTATAATGCATGAAGAATATGAAGAACGACAAATGAGTCGAACAGAAGAGTTCGCTGAAAAAACTGAAAAAATGGCAAAAACTAGTATTGGTAGTCTTATTAAAAAGAAAGATGAAAAGAAAAGAGATTGGTTCCAGACGCAAAAAGAGCGAGGAGAAGCTAAAAGTAAGCTATTAGTTTGATATACCTTATTCAGAATATAAAAAGACTGCCTTCACTTTTCGCAACTAAGTATTAGACATTTTGGTGGAATGAGCTTATTAATCTGATTTGTGGAGGCAGCTTAATGAGGATAGATCCATGAATAGCATCATGTTTTTACCTTCCGTTTGGTTTTCTGAATAAAACATAGTTCATGTATTGATATGTATTCTAAAATACAAATTTTAATTTAAAAATTACCGAATTTTTAGAAAGATCAAGAGAAGCCTTTTCAGCTAAAATAGAGAAAAATATTAAAAAAAAAAAGAAAAATAATGAAGAAGATGTTAATGAAGAAGAAGAAATTGAAAATCAAAAAAAAATGCAGCGAGTTGCTAATTTCCAAGCTAGAAGTGCAAAAAATAAAATGAAACCTAAGAAAATGAGTGCAATGTCAGATTTTGGTCAAGGTTTGTTAAGTTATTTTTTTTATTCTATATATATTAAATATATAATGTTTCTAGGTGGTAAATTTTCTTCTAAGTCTGCTAGTGGTAAGCAAAAGAAAGGAGGTTCTATTTTTGACTCTCAGTTTACAGACGTAAGCAAGTCTGGCGTTAAAAAGTATAGATACGAGTAAGTGTATATATTTACAAATATTTAGAACTGGAAAATCTTGGTTTATTTGAATTAATTATTATTCAACATTTTTTTTTTTTGCTTTTAGGGCAAATCAAGCTAAAAGAATGTTGGCTAAAAAGAAATCTGTATTAAATCAAAAAAATCAAAAAGCAAAATCTACATCTTCAAAGAATCCAAAATCTCAAGGAAGAGGCGGAGGAAAAGGTGGAAAGGGAGGAAAAAGAAGATGAGCATATAATTTTGGAAACTGACAAATTTTATTTTTATTATTTACTTTGTATTTGTCTAAAATAATGCATTCATTAATGATATTAATTATTTAAATAAATATTTAATTTAATTTAAATGGAGCTATTCAAATGACTTGCTAGTTTAAATATATAAATCCTTGATCACTGTTTTTACAACTACAATTTTAGTCCTTAATCCTCCTTTTGATCATTGAATTAAATTACTTTATGCTTTTGATTAATCATTACAATTATTTATTATGTTAAATCATAAGCAGTAATTAATCAATGTTTATGATGTCAAAACTTTTATTACCATAGTATAATGGTTAAATTATCACCATGATAAACACACTCCAAAAATAATTTTAAAATTATGATATCTTTTCTTTACTAATTTAACAAATATACAATATACATTTATATCAACATCTTATACAATGACCTTATATTTTGTAAGAAAACACTACTAGACAAAAGTATATATAATTGAGAAAATTGAAAGCTTTATTGTAATTTATAATAAATAAACAAAAGTTTAATAAAAGAAATCAAGATTACAATAACAGGCTTAGAAAGATTTGTTAGTTATCACAGTCCAATTATTACTATTACTGATGAATTACCAACAGTATAAATATAATTTTTTATTGTATAAATAGATAATTTCAGAATATTTATAAATCTGTACCTGGCAACTGCGACCTAATTGATATCAGCTCATTAGCCATGTCTAACATATGGACAGTGCCGTAGTAACCCCGGTGCGGGTGGTTCATTGAAACAGGGCCCCACGTTTCAATATCTAATATGGGGTCCATAATAAAATAAATTAATATAAGAATTAAGAATCTATTCTAATAACAATTTTTTTTCTAATAAAATCATAATTCTATGATGATGCCGTTAGTACTTTGTTATTTTAGGATAATAGCACCCCCATTTCCCACGTAATAATATATAATATAATAATTTTAAATATTTTGAGTATATAATATATTATGTTAGTATGGTTGTTTAATAGCTTAAATAAATAAAGAGTAGCGATTATATTAACATTTATTCAACTTCAACTTTATTATTAGTCATTAAAATTTTCTATACAATTAGTGTTGAAGTATAATTAATTAAAGTTTTAATTGATCATATTTGTATTATAATTAAAAAGTAAAAAATTTAAATTATTGCAATGCAGCTTATTACATTATTAGATGGGGGGGGGGGGCTAAGTCCCCTACAGATCTGTGTACCATAAATTATTTCGGCACTCCCTACATTTGCACCCAATGTAAAGGGCCCACAGATTTAATTTGCACCCAGGGGTCCGGGGCCCATCTAGTTCTAGCTGTGACACAGCATAAGGAATACAAATCATCTTATTTAGAATAGAATTAAGTTGGTAGTAAGATCATTTGTACTACATAACTACCTATAGTATTAATATAGGTAAATGTATAATAAACTTAACTGCTTTCTTCGAATAATTTGATTTATCAACAAATTTAAATGTTACACGTCTTAATGCATCATGCGGATGCAATGTGATTAATACTGAACAATGATGACATCACATAATCACATTACCACATTTAATTATTATCCAAGTTATAACCCAACCCAGATGAAATTACCACCATATGATCTAATTACCACCCAATCGGCAAGGCTGATTATAATACCATCACAGAACAACAATTAGGTATATCATGTATTGTTTTCGTCCAATGGTCCATAATAGATAAGTCCTAAGCCTAAAATGCCCGGCGTATGTACCGATATTTAAAAAAAATTCAATAATTATAATTATTGAGTAGGTCACCTGCATAAAAAAAATTAAATTATGATTCAAAAACATTATACATAATATGTAATAATAATTTATTTTGTCAGGTAAATTATTTACATTTACATTTAAACTTTAAAGCTCTAATTGAAACTTTGATTGTACATCATATCGTATATATTATTTCTCCTAATTATGTAAACCGGACATTTTTTAACTTTTATATCGACGACTATTGCACATAAAATAATTATAATCCTAAGTAAACTATAGGTTTATAACTGTAAGCAGTGTAAGCACTAAGTTTTAACTTTTATGCGGAACTTCCACCCACCAGCTGAATTCCATCTTATCAGACTTCGCAATAATAACAGCTGTTATCAAAACGACAAAACCCTGCAATAATCATTGAGTAAACAATATGATATTGTTATTATCATATTCGTAATCAGTAATTACATTCACAATAATAATAATAATTATTATTATTCAAAAAAATATAATTGCTAACCTTGGCAGCGCAGTCTGCACTCTGCAGTGGCAAGTGGCAACTGGCAAGTGCGCAAAGATGTTTACCAACAACCTTCGTATTCATTAGTAATTCTAATATTGTAATTATTACTTTGAAAAATCAGTGATGGCAAGTGGTCCTAATTCTATAACCGTACCTCGTGAGATGGAGAAGAAAAAGTCACCTCAGTTAAGTTTCAAAAGAAGAACAGTTGTTGCCAACTCGGATTCGGTAAATTTGTAACTAATTATGTATAAATTCAAAATTAATGCTGATGCTTGGACCGTAGGATGCAAGTGTAGACAGCAACACACCTTCAGTGGAATCAAAAGATGATAGTTTTATTTATCATAAAAGGAAACTTGTTAGAGAACCAGGTAATATCACAGTATAGATGTATTGAGTATGGATACATAATTATTTAATTGACTTATTGGGGTGTTGACTATTTTTATTATTTAATAATATGAAAAGTATACAGAAGTATATTTTTTTATTACGCACAGTTATATTTAATAAAATTTTTTTGATAGCTACTTGTGTAATTTTATTTTTATAGGTTCCAAAAAAATTATTCGTCGTGGTACAGAATGGGAAATAGTCGAAGGTCTAAAAGATGGACAAAGATATGACAAAAAACCAGAAACCTTTAAAGGTTATTTACACAAGAAACGAAAGTGGCCACTGAAAGGATGGCATAAGGTTTAAAATGTTGTTTCATTCAAATAATTATATTCAATTGCATATAGTAATAATAACTGTAAACTAAAATTTCAGCGTTATTTTGTATTGGATAAAGGAATATTAAAATATGGTAAAAATCCATTAGATATGTCTAGAGGTAAAATTCATGGTCAAGTTGACATTGGACTATCTGTAATATCTACTAAATATCAACGAAAACGATTAGACATTGATGCTGAAGAATTCATTTACCATTTAAAAGTGAGTACTTATATGTTTGTTTTTAAAGGCACCTATTTTATACATACCAATACCGGTTATACCTATATATAAATACCTATATTATATAAGTTTTGCGAGAGTAATATAGATAGTTACAGATTGTACCTTAGGATAAGAAATTACTTAATCTAGTCAATTTAAACCTAAATTTAACAAAATCACAACTGTGTATCATAGTTCATATTGCTGAACATGTTGGTGTGAGATAAAAAAAGGTGGGGAATAAAAAATTATTCTTCATGACTAATATACATTGCAGAGAATGCTATTTTATAGGGTGTAGCATTACACTGCTTATACTATTGGGTGACTCAACTATCATACAACACTCATTATCTCAAAAACTATTAGCATATTTGAATGTATTTTTTACACAATTTTAACTTGTTAAAAAACCATATTTTTCATTGTTATCATTATAAAAAAAATTATTTTGAATTTCTTATTTAAAAAATAATTTAATAAGTTTATACATTTTTGATAGGCAGTGAGAAGTAGTAAAAGGATGTCCCACAAAATTATGGTCCACTACTGGCACTACTCCACTTATCTAAACTTCAAACAATAAACTACTTGTCCAAAATTTTATTTTTATTATATATTGAATAAAAAATTTAGTTTTGTCATACTTTAAATTAATCAACTTATGGCATATATAAACCATTAAAATATTTTAAACTTATTTATTTTCAATAGTTTTAAATTGAATTCCATTATGTTTACATTTTAAACAAAATAATTTAACAATTTGATAATATAATGCTTTAAAAAGTATTTTTTTTTTTTTAATAATAAACATTAATAACAATATATACAAATTTATAAAATTATCTAAGGCATTTCCCTTCTCGTGAATTAAACATACTACCACAACTAGCCTTAAATAAATTAACTAACTTTTAGTTTTGTTGAAATTATTACATAGCATGTATTTTACTTAAGTATTTCTGAAAATAATGCATTCAAATTGATCATATTTTCTGTTAACTGTTGTATTGTTTCTTATTCACATATATTTTAAAAAATTTTAGTAAAAACTCATCACATAAAAATGTCTAATCATACCTTTTCTTTCTTAAATCTTTTACTTACTAAGTAACATGCATTCAACATGTTAAAAAAAATTGACAAAACTGGTATAGCACACCTGTTTTATATTTACAGTATAAAGCTGTTCTTCTCGTCTGTCACTCTGGTTGATCTGACCAAAGTATTATTGATATGAATAATTTTAAAATACATTTGAATTTTCCTATTTTTAGTAGATATATAAAATTAATTGCCAATTTAATATTTCTCAACAAAATGTTCTAATTGATTTTTTTCTAAGTAGTATAAAATATAACATACATATTTATAAGTACATATAAATATAATATATTTCTAATATAATCTAAGTAATATTCAAATAAAAATGTTCTGAATATTCTGATAGTCCAACCCTCTTTTGCGTTCTGACCACACCCCCAGTCTCAAAGGTGGTGGATTAGAGATGTACAATATATATATAGTTATTATACAGTTATTATACAGTTAATATTATATATATTTATATATTTAAATTATGTTTTAATAATGCTAAATTATCAGATTATCATTTAAAAATATATTGTAGAACTATCTAGATCTTAACTAATGAATGATATTTTTATGAAGCACTTAAATAAGCTATTAATTAAAAATTTACCAAGGACACAGATCAATATTGTAAAATATAAAGTATTAAAATAAAATATATTAACTATTTATTTTTAATTAAATTATCTTAAAATAGGTTTTTAGTTATAGTTGAGTAACTACTGTGGGGTTAATGTAATTATATATTAGACAATTTAGACTCAAAATAAAGCCATTATATTATACTTTATGGCATTTAAGATCTTTAATCATATTTTTGTTATGAATATTTGTATTCTAGTCTATATTCATCAGAATCAATGCATAATAAGTCTAAAATGGTATTCAGTGGCGCCCAGGCAGGTTAGCGAGTAATGCAATTGTATGTGTTCTCTAAGGGTGTGCAGGTTTCACAAGGAAGTTTATAAATTTATAACATAAACTATAGTCTATAATAATTAAATTCCTTGAACAACAGTGAATAATAAATGAAAACATTTTTTATAAATAAAAAATTAAGTGGCTGGGTGGTAACTTTTTTTAACTGCATATGCTCTTAAAATACCTCTGTGCATCGCTGATGGTATTTTTTAAAGTTATAACCAACTTAATGAATCACATTAAATATTAATCCATTTATGTATTTATTTTCTTTGTTTAAATTAGTAAATAATCCTGTTAAAAGGATAAGCCTAAAATTATCTGATTGTAAATTGCTTTAAATAATTAATTATATTATTTCAAAAATAATCCAAAAGCTGTATAACTATTTGAGAATAATTTTTTCCCTTAAAAATAGTTGATATACTGTAAAATTTTTTAACTGCTGTTGTGATACATATTTTTACATTGTGTCAATGCCATGGGCGGATAGGCCTACCAGGCTATCGGGCATTTTCCGGTGGGCCCAACTTTGTATTTCGGTAATGGGGCCCTTTAATATCATGTATTATTAATTTTTTTTTCATGGGGGGGCTCCTTTTTAAGATTTTTCGGTAGGCCATAAATGGCCTATCCGCCCATGTGTCAATCTATGATGATTATGCACAGGGATAGATAGAGGCATCACATCTGAAAATCGAAAAACTTCCTCATACTTAAGAGGACGCCACACCCGCATGTGTTGTCTTCGTATTTCAAGTGCGTTACATGGCAAATTTTATGCTCAGCAATTCCAATTTAGCTCCGTTAGTTTACATCTTCATCTAAATTTACCTCTTATAAGATTTAAAGGTAGCATTATTATCTAGGTTTTCACAGAAGATTTTATTTCAATTTTGAAGCGAGTTATGAATATTTTAAGATATACAAGCAATTCACAGTTTTAAAAATACTCATAAGTTGCTTCAAAATTGAAATATAATAAAAAGCCTCTGTGAAAACCTAGATAATAATGTTACCTTTAATTCTAATAAGAGGTCAATTTACTCTAAGTTGTAAACTAACGGAGCTAAATTGGAACTGCTGAGCATAAAATTTGCCATGTTACGCACTTGAAAGACGAAGACAACACAAGCGGGTGTGGCGTCCTCTTAAGCTAACAGGACCAGCCAACACGGCTCTATAATAACTGTTTTTTGTTTCGTTTTTGTGAATGTTGTGTAATAACATTTGATCATGTATCAGAAAATATTAATCCCAATTAGGTAACTTTATTATAATACAATAATTATTAATTTATTTTAAATATAGGGCCGTTAATTAAAATTAGTTTTAAAAAGTAAGTTAAGTAATAATTTTTTTAATTGATAAATATTAAGTAATTTAGTAAATATTTTAATAGTAGTTCAGTTATATTTTACTTTAATTTTCATTTCTAATATTATATTAAATGCAGTACAATTGTTGCCTATTACTTATGCCTAGTGCTCTTATAACTTTTTTATTTTTGACATGTAATATTTACCCCAAATACAGATCTAGTAGAATGCTTAATATTAATTTTCATGGGCCTGTTCAAAATCCTAATTTATCCTTATTTAGTGTTTAGACATGACAAATATCAACGCTGAAATAGCTTTCTTTTTACCCTTGTCACACAATAATAATATGCTATGTTATACAATTACAAATGTAATATTTATTATACTAAAAGATTATAAAGTATACCTACATTTGTATAAAAAATGTGTTTGTAAAAATATTATTAGCGTTTTACTTAATACTTTGTGTATGTGAATGTTATAAATGAAAATTTTATTTCCTAAGGCTTGTAATAATAAACACTTATCAGCTTAATTTTTAATGTATCCTACTATTTTAAAATTACTGATAACATTAGTTCTGACATTATTGTTTATTATTAAAATTAAAAGGTTTAAAATGTGTAACATACTGTATTCAACAATCTATCTCAATACAAATATTGAGTTATTAATCTTATATTATATAAATATGTTATTTTATGTTATAGGCAAAAACTTTTGAAGCATTTTCTGAATGGGTGAAAGAAATAAAGCAACATCGCCTCTATAGACAACATATTTTAACATTTGGTCAAACAAAACAAACACAGTCTCCACTACAAAAAAAAACTTCTTGTAAATATGAGTATATTAAATATTATAATTTAATAAATATAAATCAATTATATTTGAAACATTTGTATTGGCTCACATTGAGTAATGTATTTAATATATTCATTAATGATTATTTTAACTATGTTGAGGTTTAAGACACATGGTAGAGTGGTTTGTAAAAATGTCTAATGTTCTTTACTTCATTTTACAGTAATATCTCCTGTGGAGTCAATTAAAAACTGTACTCCGAATGTACGTTTAAATGGCTGGTGCTCACAATTGGATCCAGCAACTTCGGAAATTAAGCAAGTTGAACAAAATTTGAAATCTTTAAACCGAATACTTGATCAATTAGAATCAGTTGATAATGAAGTAATTATTAGTACTATTTTTTATTTTGTGTATATTTAAAAAAGAAAAATTTTTTCCTACAACCATTTGTCCTTTTGTTGAAGGTTGGTGTACTTGATGGAATTACAGTTGCAAAAAAGAGCACCCGGTTTCGTTTGCGTAAAAAAAAAAGTGGTGGTGGTAGTTGGGGTGGTACAATTGCTGGATGGGGCATTGATATGAATCAATCAATTAGTCAATCAACAAATAGAGCTGTTGATGTTACAGACTTCTCTGGTTTTGTAAGTATAACATCAAATTTAAACATATTTTCAGGCATTTTATTATATTCTATTTTAGCCTACTGGAATAGCTTCTCAACATTTATCCAATAGCAATCCATCTTTAACTGTTAATCCATCACCTAGTGATCTTCAACTCTATACTGATTTTGTCATTCTAGCTAAAGATAGTAAGTTTAATATTTTTGTATTTTTAAATATTGAATGGTATAAAAAGTTAACTTATCGTCGTATTGTAGTTCAAAATAGTTTTAAGTGCATAATGGATGCAATAAATGAAGAACGCAGTCACATTTTTGTTGGTGATGCAAGTGATGACAAATTATCTAATTATAGAGTAGCTTTAAATAAAGCCGTTCAACAAAATAGTGAACTTCGTGCTAAATTAAATAATATTCATATTACTTCAGATACGTCAAGTTTTCCAGATCCTGTAAGATTTCATAGTATAGATTTAAATAAAATATTTAACTATAATAATGGTATTATTTTTAGGTACTAAGTTCATCATTATCATATAGTTCAGGTGTAAGTGGTTCAGAAGTATTTTTTGATGCTGAAGAATATCAAGGTGGTAAAATGAATGATTGTAATGAAACTGTAACAAATGAATTAATTTCTGGTGAAGTAGTTACCCAAACTTCTGATACATCTTCTGAAGCCGGGTCTTTGTCATCTGAAGATGGATCTATATCTTCAGAAAACAGTGACGGCGCCACATCTGAATACAATAATCCACAAGGTGGTGAGTAATATCTTAAATATTTTTAACTATATATCGATTTTAATTTATTCTATTTATAATATACAGTAAGACTTTGTTATTTTGTCTTATATATGGGACTTTTTAATAGTAAGTGTATTAAGAGGATGTGGGCCTTATGCATTGTCTTCGTCTTACAAATGTACAACATAGCAAAAACTGTTTTTGGGCTGAACGACTTTACTCCCTATATATTCAAAGAAGAATTACCAAAATTCCTTAAATTAAATCTCTAAAAAGAATTAACCAATTTTATAAATTTTTTATGCTTCACTATCCCTGAGTAAAATAGGCTTTATTTTATTTTGTTAAAAATATGTTTTAATATGTTTATATAATATAAAGCATATGCACTTCCGTTTGCATATGTAATATCTATTAAATGCATTCATCCAATCAATATACACATACACCATTTGTGACAGGCTTTAGGCACATCCTCAAGAAAGGTCTATGCCATTACCAACAAAATTTATACGTCATACACATGTTGATAAAGCACAGAATACAAGCAATTTATAAACCCAGTTATGTTTTGATGCTCATTTTTAAAATTGGAAAAATTACCTAGTTAGCATATTATTTGATAATATAATATTATGCTAGCATAATCACTAGTGAGTCTTTTTGTGCGGGATGGCTATACAATATAATCAAACTGAGTGATTCATTGTCTCATTGATTGATTAACGTAGAGCCAAAACAATGAAATCTTGAGATTTGCAATTTTCATGATATCTTCGTATCACCATGTTAGTGCTAGAGCTTGCACTAGTATTTTGAGATTCTTCAAGTTGGTTGATGAAAATTTTTTAAGTTTTGTTGCACACAATTATTGCATCGAATGTTAGATTACAAATTGAACAAACTTTGAATCATATAGGGATATCATTTTTTGCAAATAACAAAGTACAAGGTTAGATATATATAGTATTTTATATTTTTACTGTTTTTTTTGTTATAGTACTAGAAATAAGTTTAAAATAAATAATACTCTTAAATATTGAAAACCTCTAAAAATGCGGAAAAAAAGTAAATAGCATAAATAGCACAGTGTGTGCTTGACATAAATTTGTAGCTTGAAAATAGGCAGAGCTAGGGGAGCATAGAGGAGCTAAGTCCTCAAGTTTTTGATTACCTCCCTCCCCCCAAATGTATACCATAGTTATGTACCTAAAGTTTTATATCATTATTCAAAAATAAAAGTACCTACTATTTAAGGACATTATACACAAATTTTTTTATTCTGGTTGTTATATCTAGTTGAAGATAAGTGACAATAAGTTTGCTTATAACTTATAAGTTTTAACACACCTTAAAATAAATATATGAAAAATTTGAATGCAAGCTCATACTTATAGTTATACATAATAGTGACAAGGTGACAAGAATTAATCTCCTTAACATAGTATAAACTTTTTCTTTTTATTCATGAAATTCTTAATTAAAGTACTTTTTTAAAGTTAAACAATTTCTCTACTCATTATTATCATGACAAAATTTATCTTGAAAATCTTAATTATGGATAAGTAATTATTTACCTATAACCACTTGATGAAGTAACTGTTGGTTGAATATTTAAAAAAAAACCCTGGATTTCAACTAGGATTCTAGTATCTACTATATGTTATACCCAATTTTTTTCTTATGTTACATCAAAGTTG
This sequence comes from Diuraphis noxia, assembly GCF_037042655.1. NCBI lineage: Eukaryota > Metazoa > Arthropoda > Insecta > Hemiptera > Aphididae > Diuraphis > Diuraphis noxia. The sequence continues at coordinate 21,983,442 of NW_028301714.1, read as the reverse complement.
TAAACATGATTAGTGGCCTGTAGACCAACGGTCCTCATTAGGATTTTAAAAAGGGCCAAATGTAATTTTTGAAAATCAATTTTTTTTTAAAATTATATCTGTGGCTTAAGCCACCTCTCCACTAAATGGAAAGCTTTATTTCAAATATTGTATCGAAATTCGAACCCTAATAATAATTATTTTATTTACCAAGTTATATAACTGTAAAAATCCCATCACATCAATCGTTTCATCTCAATTCGTTCAAAGCTTCCCAGACAAATAAATATCTGTGCGTGTTTCTTAAAATATTAGTGTTGTACATTTATAAATTACAATGCATATACAATTTGAATACTTTTAATTTGTCAAATGTAATACACAAGTAAAGTTAAAAAAAAAATAAGATCGTTTTTTTAATTGCAAGAGTCAATAATTCAAAGGTATGCGGTAGCTGAATAGGAAACGCATATTAATTATCCTTTAGAAAATAATATTTATCCGAGAATTCCCCACCAATTATATTACAAGGCTTATATCAAGTTCCTATGACAGTTATAAAATAAAAAAGCGGGTAAGTCGTGGATGTCACTCTGCTATACAGTAGGTTACAAGTGGGTTACTGTAATGGATGGAATTAAATTTGAATCCAATGATATTATATCATTGTTTACGAAAAATGATTCTGAGCGAAGACATTTTATCTGTCTAGGATATATTATAGATTATTAAAAATTTTCAAATCTTAGATTTAAAAGAAGATTTTTTATGAATTTCTAGTTTGAAATAATTTGCGAATTTTCGTGATTTTTACATAATATGTTGTCAAAATTCAAACTATGAATGCTTGTAAAAAAAAATTGTGACTATGCATTTCTTTTATTTTTCAATTGCTATTGTAAAAATATGATAGCAGCCATGTATTAAATTTTCAAATCTTAGATATAAAAGGACAATTTTTTATGAATTTCTACCATAAAATAATTTATGAATTTTCGTGATTTTTATACGTATGTTGTCAAAATTCGCGGTAAAGCACGATTGAGCATAAAACGATTGAGCATATACCTTTTTAGCAACACGATTGAGCATAGAATATTTTATGCGATGTTGCCACATTCATGTTGCCAAAATTTTGTAATTTATTATTTTGACGTATTATTATTAAACACGATTATTATGATATCAGATGCGAGCAATGAGCCGAGTCCAACTTTATTTCAATTTAATTTATTACAATTTTATTATTTTCAAACAAATCTATATATTATTATAAAATGCGACTATTATTTATTATTGATTTATAAACATTTTAATTTTATTATTTTCACGTCATAACTATTATTATTATAAATATTTTGATTTTATTTTTTTCATGCCATATCTATTATTATTGTTATTATCAATTGGATCTAAATACTATTTTAATGTGACTAGGTATATTAAATTTTGACTATAAAATTGTGTTATTTTTTTGGCATATTATATTTTAAATTATTATAATTATTTGAATAAATATTTTTAAATTTAAATTATTTATTTTTACTTTTTTTAAATTGAAAATGGCAACGTTGCAGAGTTTTTTATGCTCAATCGTGTAAGTTTTCTTTTGTATTTTAATTTCCTTTGATACGCCGACAATTTTGCTCAATCGTGTCGCAAAAAAGGTGTTTTATGCTCAATCGTGTTTCAGCCAAAATTCGTCACCCCACACATAAAACACCAGTGATTTCGAAACAACAACAAACAATGCCTCGGACAATGGAGTTTACGGATATACTTATTGGAACCTGGAATGTGCGCTCTATGTATAGGACTGGAGTTATGACGACAATTGTATCGTGTCTTGAGCGATACAGATTGGACATTACCGCTGTTCAAGAAGTAAGATGGGATAGATCTGGTAGTTTAAAGACACAGGAGATGACAATCTTCTATAGCGGAGGAGAAAAACATGAAAGGGGAGTGGGCTTTGTAATTAAGAACAGTATCCTGCAAAATGTTGTGAGAATTGAACCGATAGATGATAGAATATGCTACGTTGAGCTTAAAGGTAAATAGTTTAACATACTACTAATTAACTGCTACGCTCCCACTGAGGAAAAAAGTGAAGAAATAAAAAAAGCTTTTTACGAAGAACTGGATAGGATTTCAATGCGTTACCAACCGGAAAGCCAAAAATCATCTTAGGTGATTTCAATACAAAAATAGGGAAGGAAGAAAATTATAGACCAACAATAGGGAAGGATAGTCTACATAATGATACAAATTATAATGGGAATAAACTAATAACTTTTGCAACTGCTAGAGTAGTAGAGAAGTGGTACAATGTTCCCGCATAAAAATATCCACAAACAGACTTGGATATCTCCATGTGGGAAGGTGAGAAACCAAATAGATCACGTGATGATAGACTACCGAATTAGATTAAGCATAAATGACGTAAGAAGCATGAGGGGCAGCAGTGCAGTCTCGGATCACTGTCTAGTAAGAGCCAGGGTCAAATTTAGAATATCGGTAGAAAGATCAAAAATAATGAAATGTACAAAGAAAAATTTAAGGAATACCCAGATGGCTTAGATCATAATACAGATATAAATCACTGCTGGGAAAAAGTGAGAAATGCAATTAAAAGGTCCGCTGAAGAAGTTTTGGGCGATGAACCAAGGATAAAAAGAAAATCATGGTTTAATGAACAATGTAAGGAAGCTATTGCAGATAGAGATAAAGCACGTTTAAGAGTAGTACAAGACCCAACAGATGAGAACAAAAGAGGATTAGCCATAAGACAAAGAGAGTCAAAAAGAATAATTAGGATGAATAAAAGAATATGGGAAAAAGACAAAGTGAAGGAAATAGAGGATAACAGAAAAAATAATACAAGGATATTCTTCGAAAAGGCAAACGAGGTGAGAAGAAGTTTTAACCCTAGACATACAATGATAAGAAGGGAGGATGGGACTCTGTTAACAGAAAATGACAAGATAGCAAAGGCATTCAAGAACATGTTTCAGACACTCTTGAATCAACCTAGAAGAGATGAAGTAACGGAAGAATATGACACTGTTGAACAAAATATTGAACGGCCATCAATGGAAGAAGTGGAGACAGGACTGGATATGCTAAAGAATGGGAAAGCGCCTGGAGCAGATTATATAATACCGGAATGTCTTAAGAATGGAGGAGAGCAATTGATAAAGCAGCTGCATAAACTAATTAATAAAATCTGGGAACAAGAGGAAATACCAATAGCATGGAGCACCTCCGTACTATGCCCGGTGTTCAAAAAGGGTGACACTATGTGCTGTACAAATTATAGAGGGATTTCCCTACTCAATACATCGTAAAAAGTGTTATCGAATGTCCTACTCAATAGATTAAAGCCGTACATAAAGGAAATTATTGGAGATTACCAAGCTGGTTTCATGGCTGGCAAATCGACACTGGACCAAATCCATGTTGTCAAACAGATAATCGAAAAAAGCCATGAGTTTGACAAAGATGTCCATCTACTGTTTGTGGACTTCAAAGCTGAATATGATTCAGTGAATAGAGAAAGACTATGGAAAGTAATGGACCAATTGGGGATACCAAGAAAGATCATAAGAATGATTCGAGCATGTGTGAATGGGTCGAAGTGTAAAGTTAAGTATGGAGGGGAGGAATCAGAAGAATTTGAGGTAAGGACAGGCTTTAAGAGGACGCTACACCCGCATATGTTGTCTCCGTCTTACAAGTGCGTAACATAGCAAATTGTATGCTCAGCAGATCACGTTTAGCTCCGTTAGTTTAAAATTTAGAGTAAATTGACTTCTTACAAAAATTAAAGGTAACATTATTATCGAGGGCATGACGTAGGCTTTTCATTATATTTTAATTTTAAAGTGAGTTATGTGTATTTTAAAATTTAAAATTGTTTGTATATCTTAAAATACACATAACTCACTTTAAAATTAAAATATAATAAAAAGCCTACGTCATGCCCTCGATAATAATGTTACCTTTAATTTTTGTAAGAAGTCAATTTACTCTAAATTTTAAACTAACGGAGCTAAACGTGATCTGCTGAGCATAAAATTTGTTATGTTACGCACTTGTAAGACGGATACAACGTATGCGGGTGTAGCGTCCTCTTAAGACAGGGAGACGCCTTAACATCAGCCCTGTTTAATATAGCACTGGAATCAGCAATTAGAGAGACTTTGGATGGAGCAACGGGAATCAAAATAGGAAATGATCAGTAACTGGTAGTGGCAGGATACGCAGACGATGTAATAATAATGGCGGAAATCGAGGAAGACCTTAAAAGAACTACTAGTAAACTGATAGAAGAGGGTGGAAAAATTGGATTAATGATGAATGAGGAAAAAACAAAGTACATGATAGTCACGAGACACAATTATGAGATAAGGCATATGAAAGTGAATAATTATAAATTTGAAAGGGTAGCAGATTTTAAATATTTAGGGGTAAATATTAATGAGAATGCGGACAGTCACGAAGAAATAAGACTAAGACTAGTAGCGGCAAATAAATGTTACTTTGGACTAGTACCACTACTCAAGTCAAAACTCCTATCATGGAAAACGAAAATAACGTTGTACAAAGTTCTGATTAGACCGGTAGCACTATACGCCTGCGGTGCATGGGCAACAACGATGACGGACGAAAATATACTAGCTACGTTTGAACGGAAGGTTCTTAGAAGGATATTTGGACCAAAAAGAAATGCTCTGAGGGACTTCGAATTAAGAACAAACCGAGAAGTAGAAGAACTATATGGTGAAACAAATATAATTGGAGTCCTTAAGAGTAGTAGACTGGGATGGGCTGGTCATGTATGGAGATCCGGAGGCCCCATAGGATTGGCCACAGACTGGAAGCCGGACACAAGCAGGCCGAGAGGACGACCCAGACAGCGGTGGAAAGACAGGATTGCAAAAGATGCATCGAGACTGGGAGTGAATGACGGAAAAGAACTAGCTCAAGATAGAGATAGATGGAAGCAAGTAGTTGTTGCGGCAATGGACCTAAATGGCCCGTAAAAGCAAAAAAAAAAAAAATGTTGTCAAAATTCAAACTTTGAATGCTTATAAAAAAAAATCGTGCCTATGTATTTTTAATATTTTTTAACTGCTATTGTTACAATGTGTTAGAAGCCTTGTATTCAATTTTCAAGCTTTTCTACCCAACAAATACATTTTTATCGGTATTTATAGAAAAAAAACCAAAAAATTAAAAATTAAAATGTCAGTAAACAGCTCAAAACAAATCTAAATATTTTGAAAGTTTTATCAAATATATAAAATGCTTATATAAACATTCAGTGAAAATTTCAAGTATCTGCGGTCATTTGTTTTAGAGTTACACCAAAATAAGAAAATCGCTAAAAGTGAAAATCCAATGTCGTAAAAATTTAAATTTCAAATGCTCATAAAAATGTAATTTGAATTTCCGGTAGACTTTTTATTTGTGATAAAGATTGAAAAACTTGTAAGGACTCTTGTATTAAATTGTCAAATCTTAGATTTAAAAAGAAAATATTTTTATAAATTTCTAGCTTAAAATAATTTGTGAATTTCCTTGATTTTTACGTATTTTGTCAAAATTGTGACTATGAATTTCTTTTATTTTTCAACTGCTATTGTAAAAATATGTTAAGAGCCTCGTATTAGATTTTCAAGCTTTCCTGCCTAACAAATAAATTTTTTATCAATATTAATTTTAAAAAACTAATAATGATCGAAAATTTCAAATGCCTATGAATAGTTCAACTTTGGTCGAAAATTTTTGAAAATTGGATGGTGTGTAGAATATACTTATATAAACATTCGATGAAAATTGCATGTATCTATGATCATTTGTTTTAAAATAACATCAAAAACCAAAATCGATTTTGTCGAAAAATAAGTGTGCGTAAAATTTCCCGTTTTCCCCTTAATTTTTAGTTTGTTTTTCTCGATTATTTAGTAAAGTATTAAGAATTTGACCCCCTAAGTACCAACTAGATTCACTTTCTGATCGAATGAGGTACTGAAGTCAAAAATCGAAGCACTTTTACTGTCCCAAAACGTGATGACAGACACAATAAAAAAAAAAAAAAAACATATCATGGCAAAATCAATACATTCATCGCTCCGCTCAGAATCTAAAATATAATTTTGTAAATTATATCCAATCATTCCAATCGGCAATCATAATAACTATTTTAGTCTCTGTACACTGTACTTAACCAATAATGTCAACCATATATTATGTATATATATTATATATACTAAAAAAAAAACAATATTAGATTTCTGTTTGCCGAAAATTTCTGTGTGAGCTCATCTTTAAAATGTGAGTTTTTTTAAATATCTTCTGATTTCACGTCTAGAACAGTATCTCACCAGTTTAAACAATTTGAAAAATTGTAACGTATATACATATTTTAATTTATAAACGACGAATCTCTGACTGAGCTTGATGTGCGCATGCATGAGGCGAACCGTTGCATATTTGGCTATTGGTTTTTAATTTTTTTTTATTAGGTATTAGTAAATACTATGATAGCTCAACATTTACAATTCTATCGATGAAACAGAATACATTACAATTATGGTTTTAAACAAGATAGCATAATAATCATATAGAAGAAAAATATACATAATAGCAGCGATACGGATAATAGTTCTTAAAAATAAATAGTATAGACATTAATTAACATAAATATTTAATTTTTTAATTTTTAATTCATATAAAACATTGATAAATATGCTACATTTATCTTTGTGCATGTCGCATATTAGGGTTGCCAACCGTCCTTCATCGGGGAGGATTGCCCTACATTTGTTTCATTTGTCCTACGTACAACAATGCAGTAAACTTTTTGTAATAAGACAATCCTATACATTTTACGAAAATACTTATTTATATTTCATTTTTATTATTATTATTTTAATCTTATCAATTATTATTATTTATTAATTCTACTAGGACGTTCTAGACTTAGACATATTGCATATTATCACAATCTAATAGTAATTATCGATTTACGTATTCTGTATGATTTGGTACTGTTCTATGGTATGATTTAAGAAAATAGGTACTATATCTTTTATTTAGATGTTTTTGGTCAGTTATCGTTAAATCATTCATACTCTGTTAGTTGCAGTATTATTGTTTACTAAACTATATAAGTAAACTATATGCAGAACCTATGTGTAGCTAGGCCCACATGGGGAATGATAATTGTTTATAATATAATTACCATACCGGTGGTCTTAAAATTTTTTACTTTTCACCCTTCCCCCACCACTAAAAAAATCTTGGCTATAAACGATGTGGTTTAAATAGGATATGAAACAAATTGTCCTACATTGAGGCGCAAACGCCTAACGCTCCGGTGCCATTTTATAATTTTGATTTTCAAGTGCAATGTGAATTAAAATATAAAATCGCTTAAGTATGTATTGTATGAAAAAATATACAAGACTTTAGAGTTCAGTGAGCAGAAATCCATAGGCGTAAATTATTGTGTTATGTTATGTGTATAAAATGTATGGCCAGTTTGTCAATAACTATTTTTCTAATATTGACATTTTTTGTGGTGAGGGAATGTATTAGGGATAGTAATAAAATCTTACCTGGATCGTGTAAATCCACTGACCTATTATAATAGGTCAATGTGTAAATCTAAGTACGTTTCTATCTAGGCACTAGATCTATTACGGGCCGTGATACTTCATACACATTTTAATGAAACGAAAATTATTTATCACTTATCTCCAATTCTCCAATAAGATGAGTACGCTTCTATAAAGTATGCCTAACCGAAAATATTCTATATTATTGCTTAGTATCACGATTTAAAAATATATACAGGTTACTCAACACTGTAAAAAAATTATTTGTCTCCAAAGTGATGCGCGTGTAGTTATTCGTCGAAAATCAACTGTTTACTATAGCACTTTCAGTATTTATAATAATAATAATAAATATAATGGTAGTTACAAGTTGGGTACCTAGCGAGGGAATCAAGTGGATTTTTTCGATGTATACATAAAAATATGTACTGTACTTATTGTGCCCTCCATTAATATGCTCTAAATGTTGAAATTATATCTCTGTGATAGGTTTGGTTAGGTTAGGTTTCGCGATTCCTTGTCTCTTTGTGCATTTTATTATTGGAAATTGTGCTTTTATATAATAGCTGACATATATGTAAGTTTAAATATATTATTGATTATTTGATTATTTATTTATTTATATATTATATATAACCCCTTCCGATAATAGATTTTAGTCACGCCACTGCAGGTAGCTAAGTAAGGTGGTCCAGATTTTTTTTTTATCGAGTCCGTAAATTGTGTCCTACATAATTTTGATGAAAATGATAATTCGATATTGTATCATATTATTGTATACTATTTGATTGGTAAGGAGTACTAAATTAATATAATATATAAATCGTTTGGTACGTTATTGATCAACGTCATATCGAATAACGTACACAATATCTTAAGTGAATCCAGCTGAATTTCTTATGTATTTTTATCGTTTTATGCAACCCATTGGTTAATGAGTAGTATGGTCTCATAAATCGAAAAAAAACTCAACTATTCCAAATATTCTTATAACCAAAAAATAAAAAAATCATTTTTAACAATTTATAAAGTCAGTACATTCATCGGTCTACTCAGAATTATAACACTTATAATAAAAATAATGGTTCTGTACGATTTAATATAAATTTGAAAAATTGATTTTTTTCACGTAACTCAGTTTGCTGGTTTGACATCTACCCTGTACCTACCCTTTTGTTTTCACCACTCTTGGTACCTAACATAAATGTATTAAATTATGTTTATTATCATATTCTTATTCCTATAGAAATAAGGTAAGGTAAGGTTTTGATAGAGAACAATATTAAATAGATGCAATTAAAACCGAAATACCTACTAAATAATAATCATTCGAAAAGTTCAGTAAAAAAACCTAAAGCTAACCTATATTGTTTGAGCGACTATATTGTATTTATTAAATATTTACTTAATATAAATTATGTTGACTTGGTTGTAGAATGTTTTTATTGTTTAATTTATTAATACATAATATTAATGATGTACATAATATATTAATATACAATTTTACTTTCAATACTTTAATTTTGAACTGGAAAAAATATAAATATTTTATGTGATCAAGTCCAATAATCATGTCATGTTTACTGTATTTCTAAATATAGTTAACTTAAACACCCATGTTATGTACTATTTTATAAAGATGTTTACACTTGGTTCTAAAAACATAAGCTTACGTTGTACATTTTGGAAAACGATCATGAATTTAGATTACTATGTATTTATTATGCATTTACGGTAATTAAAATTACGAATTCTCATAAAATAAAATTTATAAAAAACAAATATAATTTAATTTTCTTATAGTATCCTGACTTGTATTCAAGTATTCAACTTTTCAAGTATAACTTATCTTCTAATATGAGATTATTTCAGTTTTATTGGTACGATGAAAGTTTGGCAAAATACCAAATATTTCGCACACGCGATAGTGGCTACTCTGTTAAAGTTTGCACACTGGTAAAAGTTCAGGCGAGACTATATTTCTCCCACTATCCTCGTAAAATCAATGCATTTTCCTGAGTAAATACTAATCACCATTTTCTACATTTTACAAAATATGTTCTGATAAGACATTTTCCCGTTTTAAAATTATTAATATTTTACGTGAGCTTACAAAAATAAATGTTTATAATGGAAGATGGATAAATAATTTTTCGTGAGTTAAATAATTTACAATAAAAGCGTTATCAGTTATCATACATACTAATTTTAATTTTTGTTATTGCTAAAATAATTGTTGTTATTTCTTATAGCAGATTGTGGAGGATCTGGGGATACCCGGAATATGACTGGACGGCGTACAAAGCTACCATGTCCAAAACCTGACACCGAAGGATTGTCCTTATGGAATCTCTTATGCAAAAACATTGGTAAAGATCTTTCCCAAGTTTCTATGCCAGTTGCGCTTAATGAACCTCTTAATATGTTACAGGTAAACCCTAAAATGTAATTTCGTTGTATATTTTTTATTTTATAAATATAATAGAAGTATAATAATAATATAATAAAATATGTTTTTTTTTTGCAATTTTTTAAAACTGTTTTTTTTTTTTAATTTGTTGGTGTAATCCAACCAAATTGAAATATCAAACTTTTAGTTTTGAAATCCATATTAATATTAATTGTAGTTATTGTATATAAAATTGATTATAGGATTTAATTTCAACACATTTTTTTGTTAAATATTATTTATCAAAATATATTATAAATAGATAATAATATATTCTATATTTAAATCATAATATAATTATTTTTACATTAAAGTTTAAACCCGTATTTTTATATATTATATATTTATTTTTATAGCGCATGTGTGAAGAACTAGAATACAGTGAACTTTTAGATAAAGCATCAGAACAATCTGATGTTTATGAACGCATGGTATATGTAGCAGCATTTGCAGTGTCTAGTTATGGATCCAGTTATTATCGAGCTGGTTCAAAACCATTTAACCCACTTTTGGGCGAGACTTATGAATGCATACGAGATGATAAAGGCTTCAAATTTATTGCGGAACAGGTATTAATATTCTTTTATTAATTTTTACACTTATAATATGAAATACTTTTACATTTTATTTTAGGTTAGTCATCATCCACCAGTTAGTGTATGTCATGCTGAATCGAAAAATTTTATATTTTGGCAAGATGTTAGAATTAAGACAAAATTTTGGGGGAAATCGATGGAGTTTCAACCAACAGGTTTGTTAAATGTGATAAAATTTTATTATATTTTTAAATTTTCTATCATATTTTAAAATTTAATTTTACTTTTTAGGGTATGTAAATGTACAATTACTATGTCAGGATAGCAAAGATCATTATAGATGGAATAAAGTGACAACTTGTGTCCATAACTTATTTGGTGGTCAAAGATCTGTTGATCAATACGGTGAACTGAAAATTACTAATTTGGATAAAAATATTACTTGCAAATTAACATTTTTGAAGGTTTGTATTTAAGTAATCATCGTGGCTTATGTAATATTTTGTTTAAAAAAATTAAAATATTTTTATCTTTTTAAATTAATTTTGGGTGACCTAATAGTGGATAGTATATTATCATTAGTATTAATTAATTACAAATCTTGTATATATTTATTGCTTTTTATAATCATTTAAAAAATCAAACTTATTATGTTGTTTTATTTTATAGGCTAGTTATTTTTCTGCCAAACGTCATGAAATACATGGTGTTGTTATTGATGATAACGAAGGAAAAGTTGTACGTAAACTATTTGGTAAATGGAATGAAGCTCTGTATTGTGGAGTTTCCGCTGCACCTTCAGCAAAATGTATATGGAGACCAGGTATTTGAATGAAATGAATAATGTTTTTTTAATTTGTTTGAGTGGATCAATCAATTTATTTTTTTTTATAGGTACTATGCCAGAAGATTATGAGTTATACTATGGATTTACGAGATTTGCAATGGAATTAAATGAGCTTGACTTAGAAACTGCCAAGTTTTTACCAAAAACTGATACTCGATTTCGACCTGATCAAAGGTATTTAACCTACTGACATTTCAAAAGAATTAATTTTCTTGATAATTATTTTCATAAGTGCAACTAAGGGGGCTTAGTCCTCCCACTTTATCAAATAGCTTCACCCCCAGTTTTTCTGTCAAGTTTCTTTAATTTATAAATACTAAGATAGATATATGTCCAAAAATATAAATAATAATGGCATATTGGAAAAATATAATAAATTGAATGGACTGATTAATATAGCATAAATAGAATAACAATTATTTTGAAAATTTATTATTTGAATTTATTTTTTGATTAAAACATTATATATTAAATGTCAAATGGAAGCAAATAAATTTGTTTGGGACTATAGTCCTCCCCCCCCCCAGAATTTTTACCTAAGTTGCGCCAATGATTATTTTATATATTAATTTCAATTGGCTGTCAATTAATTAATTGTATTAATAAAGGTTACTAGAAGAAGGAAATCTGAATCGTGCGGAAGCAATGAAACTCAATTTAGAGCAAACTCAGCGTGAACGTCGTAAACAAAAAGAAGAAACAGGAGAACAACATGAACCTAAATGGTTTAGAAAAACTGTTAGAAATGGCATTGAAACTTGGGAGTTTAATAATACGTATTGGGATGTACGTAAAAATCCAGGATTTACAAATTATAATCTTGAAAAACTTTGGTGAAGGTTACCATTAAGCGTTATGTAATCAAAGTGTCATTTGGTCAGTTAGTGGTGTTATGGTTAGGTTAGCCTTATGTTTTAATAAAATCTGGTGAACAAAATAATACGAATCAAATAGTCTCGAAACTGAGACGAATTAGTTAATCTAGTCAATACTTTCACACTCATGTGTTTGTACTTTTCCATTATATTTAATTTTCTTCCATTAAAAATCACTTTTGATACATTTCAGTCTTTCATCTCTATAAAACACCTTTGTTAGTTTAACTAAATGGCTTTATTAAATAATATTTTTTATTAAATTTTAGTATGTCAAATGGCTATTTACTTTTTTTTTTTGTGTTCATGGTACACAAATAATATACTATAATGAATGGAAACTTGATTATCAAAATGTAGATGTATAATTAATATAAATACACTAATATTTTCAAACAATTTATCAAATCAGAATATGAAAAAATAAATGAACAACTTAATTATTTTTGAATATATAATCATTAATTTTCATTCAGTTTTATTGTATCAATTCCATGACCAAATCTATTATTAACTATAATTTTTAATAATTTAAAATTTGCAATATAAAAATATTACATCTTATTTTTTATGTATTGTAATTGTTTTGTTACAATTTTAATCATAACACTATTTATTGTTGACTGTAGGTATCCATTTGTAGGCATCAAACTATTTCTAACTAATTGGTAACCCAACTTAAAAAAAAAAAAGGCTTTTTGATAAACTTTAAGCTGAATAATTTCTTTAGCTATTTTTAATCAATGATTAAACATTCCTATTTTATTTTTCATTAAGATAGAATGAAATTGGCGGACATAGTTATGTCATATAATTTCATTAACATAAATATTTTAACTATTGAAAAATTAAATAAACAGTTTTTTAAGCTACAAAGGTAAAAATAATTTTAATTACTATTTTAATTTAATACTATTACTTTATTACATATAGACAAAACTTAAAATAATAATGTAAATACAACAATATTGTATGTTACACTTATTATTTTTCTTGAGGTATTGTGGTCAGAAACTAGCTAACAATTGTAATAATGTATTTTTAGTACAACGATTATTTTTATTGTAAATTAATTAATTAATTAAAAATTATTTAACTGAATTGTATAATGAAGTAAGCTCAAGAGTACGTTAAACATATATTTTTCCATTTCAATTAAATAAATATCAAATTATAGAACAAAAATTATAAATTATAATAACTAATAGTACATCACTACAATATTTCTTCTTTTTTTTTTTTTTTTTTACAATTAATTTAGATTATAATTATATTCATAACTAAAATGCATTTTATTATAAATGCAATAAGATTAATTTAAATTTAAAAATATCAATATACTATGATATATTTATTCTGTGATACGTTTTTTAAACGTTAATACCAGTTATTGTGTCAATAATATTATACTAACATCTTACATTCCCAATGTACATTATTAACATTAGCGTTATTAATTGGCTCATAAAAACAAAATCGAAAACATACATTTTTATTTTATTAATAGATATATTATTGACCATTATCATTGTCTTTATTAATTTTGTTTGTTATTAAATGTTAATCTAACAATGGAGGGGTGATTATCTCATTTAAGTAAGCTACTTAAATTATATGAGTCTATAAACTTATACACACATTACACCATGTGTGTTTGTATTCATATGACCTATTATTACATTATTTAAATTATGATAATTGTTTATGTAGGTTGTGGTCTGTTATATTTTTATTTTTGCTTAAAATTGATTTTGTAGGTTTTTTTTATTGTTGTGTAATTATTATTGAATTCTGAAAATATATAGAGCATTATAAATTATAAATACATGTTGTTAACACCATTGAATACAGGGTGATTTTTTTATCATGAACCACTCATTATTTCAAAAAGTATCAATGTTTTTTAAAATATTTTTTTACAAAGTTTCATATTGTTAAAAAAACAACGTTTTTATGAAAAAATTATATTTTTTAATATTTTTTATCCTTATAATTTTTTAAGTTTTTTACTTTTTTGAATGGCAACCTAGAGTTTTAATTTCATATTCCAAAGCAGAATATTTTTCTAAGTATTTTGATACGTAAAAATCGAATTTTGGACGAATAGTTCATGAGTTATAAGTATTTAAAGTTTAGATTGGCGGAGTGGAGTGGTACGGGGTTACCCCGCAAAATGTTTGTCCACTACTCCGCTTGTCTAAACTTTAAATACTTATAACTCATGAACTATTCGTCCAAAATTCGATTTTTACGTATCAAAATACTTAGAAAAATATTCTGCTTTGGAATATGAAATTAAAACTCTAGGTTGCCATTCAAAAAAGTAAAAAACTTAAAAAATTATAAGGATAAAAAATATTAAAAAATATAATTTTTTCATAAAAACGTTGTTTTTTTAACAATATGAAACTTTGTAAAAAAATATTTTAAAAAACATTGATACTTTTTGAAATAATGAGTGGTTCATGATAAAAAAATCGCCCTGTATATATAACTGATCGTAAAACATATTTTGTCAACATCTCAACGTTAAGATAATAAGACAGTAACAGTAACTCACAATATTAAGAAGATACTTTTTACATTATGCAGAAAATATGACGTTTTTGAGCAATAAAATATTTCATACCATTTCAATAAATTAATATATTATGCAATTATAATTTATTAATAATACTATAGCATGTTATTATTAAACATAATAAAGTTTCTTAAATAATTTTTATTGTGTTTCTTAATTATCTATATTACATTTTTATTTAAGAGGAGGTCAGCAATATTTGTTATCTCTCCCAAAGTCAAATGCAGCAAATATAATACGCAATCATGTAAAATCAGTTTTTATAATTTTGTTGTAATCTAAGACTAAATTCACCAGTACTGGTTTGTTACCAATTGTTGTTTCTAACCTCAGGCGAGCAAAAACTAAAGCCATCATAGCATAAGTTTGTGCTCACCCTGAATAGCCATCGTAAACCAATACCAAATCAGCTATTACAGAAATTATAGAGGATAATAGTTTGAAGGTTTGAAATATAACCATATCAGGTTTAAATGTCATTACTTATTATCATTCGATTTTGTATATGACTCACAATGAAAATAAAAAATATGTAAATTCAAATGAACTTAAAATTTTTTTTTACAATATTAAAATCTATACTTTTTGTAATGAGCGATTTCACTCAAAGACAACTCAAAAACATTAAATAAATGATATATTGATATTGCGTAAATTGTGCATAAGCTTGGGAGAAAACAAGCAGTGTTTTTCAAATGTTTTCGAAAACATTGAATTTTCAGAAGAGTGATAAGGACAACTGATTAGTTATATTTTAAAAAGTTGCTACCAACATATAAAAAAAACAAATACTACCCATATATTTGAATAATTTTAGGAATGTAAACTATATAATATTGATTATATTGTATTGTTACTGATTTTGATTATAATATGTAAATGGAATGTAATTGTATGGTTTACTAAATTGGTAACAGCCGACCTCATGTCAATCAAATAAATTAATTATATAAGATTGAAATTCAGTGAAGATTATTTATATATTTTTTTTTCGTTATGCATTTTATACATAACAAATATGTAAATAAATACTTAAAATATTAATCAACGTATAATTTTTTTTTTTTAACATTTAGGTATTAGAAAATATACAATCTGTAAACATAATTAATAATTACGATAAGCATACAGGAAAATAATATATACCTATATTAGTGGCAGTGAATTGCTTAAGGCGAGTAGTTACTCAGTAGTAACACTACAGTATATTAAATAACAATAAAAAGTAAATTTTATTAAACCATAGACATATCAAGAAATATGTTAATATGTCTATGAATTAACACATCATGTAGATTCTAATATGCATTATTATTTATTTCCCAAATAGATACAAATGGGTGGAAGTATAGGCGATATAGCCGTTTGGACATTGGATGATTATAATCAAAATATTATCTAACTAACATTAAATTAATGAACTGAAATATTTTAAGCAATATTCCTAGTAAAAATGATGATATAGTTCTATTTTCGTAACTTCGGATTTTAATTTAAAAAAAACTTAGAATTCGTTTTCCGCACCAATAAATTTCTTTGATTTTTAAGGGGACTGTTACCTATTTAAATTTGGCTGTAAAATACTTCTTGCCTAGCATGACGTAGATTGTGCAAATATTAGGGAAAATACCACAAGCTAGTGTATTGAAATCTCGTTTCGACGATGAAACAATTGGGCTTTTCCGCGTAAAGAAGGAACCAGTAGTCTAAAAGTATGATTTTAAGTATATAGAGGCGTATTTTTGGGGGTGTTCAGATAACATAGGTATATACTTATTTGTTAATTGGTTGCACTTGCAATATTTCTCTGTTTTACATCTACTACCACTCACCAATCACAATAATATGATAATACATTTTATCTGCTTTGTTTCTTAGACGACGATTAGATGCAAAATGATTCAAATTCAATCGATAAATAATATGTTTTAAAATAAATGTACATGGACGTTTAAGATCCAATGTATCAATATATTTTTAAAATAAACAGCATTTGCTATATCTAAATATACACAAATTCCCGCTGGAAAAACAAGTAATACAGACATAATATGAAGGCACGGAGCCGCAAGATAAAAATATAAATTGCATGTATACTGTAATAGAATAATAATAACATAATATTATTCAAACATATTAATATACCTACCTACCTACATTAGTACAATAGTACCTATTAGTAGTTATCATATCATCGGTCACAATAATTTAATAAATATTACTATATATTTTGTTTATTACATTCGATACCAGTGGTACTATAATAAGAATAACAGTTTTATAAATAATTAAAAATGTAATAGAATAATAAGTCCATTATTTAAAACTAAATTTATTTTCTTTCCTAATTAGTTAAGGACTTGAATGTAATATTAAAATTGTTTATAACAAACCACATATTTTTGTTTGTCAAATTCCCTTTAAAATTTATCAGAATTAAAGATTGAATTTTTTTTTTTTGGGGGGGGACCCCCCGTTCAGACACCGTGGAACTCCCCCTCACCAAAAAAATACGTCACTGCAAGTATTAAACTAACTGAACCACTATATATGTATGAAGTACGACAACTGCGAACTGAATTCTGCGTCTTGTACTCTTGTATAAATGCATATTATCGTAATAAGGAATTTAGGAATCGGTATTCGGTATGCATTAATATTAACATTGATTTGAGAGAATATTTCATAGAAAACTTAGTTTAAATTTGTAAATAAATATAAAACATTTTATATACTTAATTATTATTCCAGGTATCATATACCTACGATATACCCCATCATACAGACATACATTATACAGTTGCCAGTTTTAATTTGGTCATTATGATATCAATTCTATGCGGTTGCTGTAGTACTTTACACATAACTAAATTCGTTTTACTGAAAATCTGAAATCAGCCCAATTATGCATAATGTTACTAAGCTAAAAGTTTTCCCTGTAATTCAGTAGTTAATAATTCTCGAAATTTGAAATTTGTTATAAATTATAGAATACGAACTATACATCTTATTCATCTTAATATGAATAAAAGACTAAATAGTTCAGACAGTTCATAAAGAATGAATATAGTATTTTGTGTTAGCTACAATCAGCAATAATATACATTTTTTTCTGTATTCTCAGAATTAAATCTTAGGGATGTCATTTGGGGGGTAACGGTCGCTTAGTCGGCAAATGCCGAAATTTATATGGAAGCCCACCTAACTTATATGGTAAGTTTTATTTTATTTTTTATCAAATGATAATAATAACATTTCATTTCGGAAACTCCGATTTTATACAGTTATTAGGTTACGTTTGGTTGGTAAAAAAGCAATTTCGTATATATGTTACCAATTCATTTTGTACGAAGCTCCTCTTTTGCTACGCCCATTCTATTTGAACCCTTAAATCCTTCATTGTCAAAAATATATTAATGATTCCTCAATTTTCCTTGCAGTTTGCAAAGGAATAATATTTAATATTTTTAATATTTACTAATAATTTACTTATAAGTACATTTTTTATATATATGCTATTTTTTCTTCATTAAATTTATAATTTTCAAGCTTTTAATGCACTACTTATTTATTTTCACAGGCTAAGTATACTTACTATAGAAATAAATTATTTATTATTAGGACTTTAATGATGTAATAGCTAGATTTATTACAGAGCTAGTCACCTAGAGTCTAGACTTACAAGTCATAATACCTTCATAATACAATGGTGTGTTGAAAATAAAAAATAAAATGCATATTTTGCATACCTCCTCTATTTTAGGGAAAAACTTTTGGAAAAACTGCTTATTTCATGATATTCATATGTGTATTATGAATATTTAATATTTTTAAAAAAATTTGTTTTTTTCTTTCTTCACCTATTTAATAACAGTATAAAACTCAGTACTATTTAACGTATACGTTTATTGATTTGGTATCGTCACAGTCGATCAATAATTTCTTTAAATAATCTGAGAAAATATTAGTGTTTGAATACTTGAATTTAATGCAATAACCCAAAAATGTATGCTATATCTATATTTATATTTATTCCATATTAAAACTTCACAAAATGTACTGAACCTATAAATCAGTGGCGGCGCCAGGGTGGGCACGGGCCCACCATAAAAAGTCTCGGGCCCACCCCAAAAATTTAATTTAATCATACTAGAATACTAAAAAATATCTCATGAATAAATCAAAATATGAAAATATAAAGTCATAATAGATGGCGTGAACAACATTTTGAATGGGTTAAAAACTATGCACTATGCTTTCAAGCCTCATAAATAACGTGTATTTTCCAGCGGCTGAATACGAAAATAATAAGTTATACTTACTAGTTATTATTAAATATTAATCAAGGTTATTAATAATTTTGTTGAAAATTCCATGAACAACGGGATTGGATTATTAACCAACTACCTATGATAAAGAAAATACAAGGGAAAGCAATCTATTTTTATATACTTTTACATGAATATATATTTTGTTAGGAAATAAATACTATTAATACATATTTACAAATCATTGTTTTAGTAAGTTAACACGATGAAGTGTAAAAAAAATTGAAAAATTGGAAGTTGACCCTCCCCCTCCCCCCTCTGCGTAATTGCCTGTCATATATTATATATAAATATCAAGTCAACAATTTGGCCCTCCCTAAAATATTTGGGCCCCAGCCTGGCCCACTTGGTATTAAAATTCTGGCGCCGCCACTGCTATAAATACTAAATTATAATAATTAAATAATTTTTCAGTTCAATAAAAGTTCGTAATGCCAACTATAATTTCCGCCATATTTTGTAAGTATAAATTTATTTTTCCATTTTATATATTTGTATTTTTCATAATTTTTATTTTAGAATTTTGTATAATTTTAATTTATGCTCATTATTTATAATATTTTATTAATTTTTCGTGAATATTTACCTTATTATATTCTTTGAATTACGAACCTTATTTATTATCTTTTAGTTTTTATAAAACTTTTAACTACTTGTATTGACGCAGTTCGTGATCTATGGACAAAATATAAAAATAGGATAATATACATAGATATATATATTTTTATTTAACAAAGTGAAATTTCAAAATGGTTTGCTTGAAGCCTTGCAGAACATAAAAAACTTGAAATGACGTTCACGCTTCACGACCCAATAGTTCATTGATAAATTGCATTGATGTTGTATTGATGGCATATTGGTATAATAATAGTATGTGATCGAAGATCAAAGAATGTTGCTATCAAATCGAAATATCAAGGGAAATATCAATTACCTTATAACATAGGCGCAAATAGACAAATTATTTTGGGGGGACTAAAGCTCCTCCTATAATATTTTCCAAAAATTATTTATTCTCAGTACTAATTAATGACTTTTGAACTGGGGGGACTTGGCAAAAATATGGGGAGACTTAGTCCCCCAAGCCCCCACCAATTTGAGCCAATGCTACTTAATATCATAGAACAGTGTTAATATATTCGTATAATCCTATCAGGCGCGTAGTGAACAATTTATAGTTTTCTACTCCTTATTATGTTGTTTCATATAAGAAAGTACCTACTGATGTTCAATCTCCATCTTTATTCACCTTCTATTAACTCGTTAATTAGCAGTGTTGTAAAAAATACTTTATTAATAAAGTATTTAAAATACCACTCGATTACTATATTAAATAGTAAAGTATTTGAAATAATCTTCAAAAAAAAAAAAAAAATGTTAGTTCTGAAATAATTTATTGCAGTCAAAAATGTGTTTATTGCATTTTAAAAATGTAAATAATAACATATCATGTTAGTTCCTTTTAGTGATAGTTTAATTTAAAGCTGTAAATATTTGGCACGATATGTCGATATAGACATAGACATTAGACACAGATTACATAATCTGTGATATAGAGAAGAAAGATCAGGTATTCTCTAAAATTGTGGTACTTGAATTTCCCATTCGATCTTCGTCGACGATAAGCGATACTGATAATTGTCAATTGATAATGATAACCATTTTCTCGGTAAATACACAGAATAGATTTAATCTATTCCGTGGTAAATAGGTACCTAGTACAGTAGTAATAATTATAAAAAAAAAAAATAGTTATAATATTTCCACATTCAGAAATAGTTATAAATAAAATCATAGCCTTTAATATTGGACAATAAACTGTTTCCTGGAGAAAAAAAAAACATTTAACTGACGAAAACCAAAGTTGAATTGCCCATTAATGATAAATAATAAATATATAATACAATATTGTTATACCTAATGGTGAAGCTAGACAGTACTGAATTTTTATTTTTCAAGAATTATTAATAGAAAATAGAAACTAATTAAGAATTAAGATAACAAAAAGTCAAGTATTAAAAAACTTTTACTCAAATACTTTACAACCCTGAGTAATGAATTATATCGAAACATTTTTCATTAAGCATATTACAAAATATAATATTCTAATTTAGAATTGTAGATTCTATAAATTCTGTTAATATCTGTTCTCTAAACTTACCTACTACTTCTGTGAACAAAATAATTTAGGAAAAATAAAAATTTTCAGTTGGTAAATCATCGTCATTTAACGTGGTCACACTGCAGAACCAGCTTGACTTTACTAGCATCTTTGGAGTTGGGACTTTGGGAGTCCGTTTATTACGTATGTTGTGTTTTCTTTTTCGTTCGTGTTCTATTTACAATATTATTATTATTATTGTATCGCATCCCTTACTCCTTAGCGGTTTTTACTTTTAATATATTATATATTTTCATATTTGTCGCTCCTCTTTAGTCTTTACAGTTCCGTCAAACACTTCCAAGGCCCAACCGAAAATTCTTCTCCATTTGTGAATAGTGATTAGTGATTACTATTCAGTATTTACAGGTTTTTAGTTTTCACTCGATCAGTGCGCGTACTGAGTAGCTACAGATCGAATATTATTATAACACAAACACGTTACAATAATCGTCGCCGGAACTGACGTACGCGCTTGTATGTCGGTTTCGATAATTTTTGTTGACGATCGTTTCTATTTCTTTGATGATCAGTGCAACGATGTGACCAATGTGATAACCCGTTGTTTTCGCCGATCCGTGTTTACTCGTTACACCAGCCGACGCTTATAGTCAACTAGACAAGTATACATTCGGAAATGCAATACTGCTGTTTGCGCGGGATCGGTCACGTTTTGTAAGTAAATACAATTTTTTCAAACACGTTCCATTAGTTCCTCAATCCACGGTTCTAAGCAAAGGCATGCCAATCGTTACCTTTTGTTGTCGTATGACATTAGTGGCGATATTGTTAGACTGGTAATGTTTTTAAATTTATTTTACTTAATTTAGTTGATAAACTATCATCGTTTGTCATTATAATTGTTCTGCAATAATTTGTGTTGTAGGTACTTATATAAAAATCTTCCATTGGTTCGGTAATTTGTTTATTTTTCTCTCCCAAAGTTATAATTGCCAAGTTAATTTTAATTTTTATGATTGAATGAGATTGATAATTGTCTTGACTTTAAATAGGAAAATTATAGTTTATATGATGTATTATATGCCAGATAATAAAGCGCCATCACACTGATAGTTTCCCACGAGTACTTAGATACTTGAATTTATTATAGAAGTGAATTAACTAAATTACAATTTTGTCCTTGTGTTTCAGAAAAAAGTAATCAACTATTATAAATATGCAGGAAGATATGACATACCCGGCTGGATGCCGTCCAGTTACAGATGATCTGGGTCCAGATGAACTTATTCGTCGATTAAAAGTAAAATGAATTAATAATTAAAGTCTATTAATTGTATTAAAATTTGTTTGATGTTTTAGACATTAGCTCATACTCTTCAAGCAATGGGACAAGATGAAGGCATGTATCAACAATATATACCATTGACTTTACATTTGGCCGAAGATTATTTTCTAAAACATGCTAGTAAAGATGTTCAGCTTTTAATAGCATGTTGTATCGCTGATGTACTTAGAGTTTATGCTCCTGAAGCTCCATACAAAGATCCAGAGCAAGTTAAAGTACGAAATATTTGCTATAACTAAGATTCAGTTTTTTTGATATCAATGTATTTTTGTTAAAGGGTATATTTATGTTCCTAATCAAGCAACTTGCTGGCCTAAAAGATCCTAAGGATCCAGCATTTAAACGTTATTTTTATCTTTTGGAAAATCTTGCTTATGTCAAGTCCTTTAATATGTGCTTTGAACTTGAGGACTGTCAAGAAATATTTTGCAAATTATTTTCACTCATGTTCAAAATTGTCAAGTATGCACAAATACACATTTATTTTTTACTTATTATTTTGCTTTATTTAATTATTAATGTTATATTGTTTTTTAGTGATGAACATTCAACTAAAGTCAAATCTTTTATGCTTGACATTTTATGTCCATTAATATGTGAATCAGATATGGTAGCCAGTGAACTTCTTGATATTATTTTAATAAATATTGTTGAACCCAATAAATCACAAAGAAAAAATGCTTATTCATTGGCTAAAGATCTTATTCTTAAATGCTCAAACACTTTAGAGCCTTACATCCAATCGGTAAATACATTGATAAAATAGTATTATAATTTACATTTTAACTATTTTTTTTTTAGTTTTTCAATCATGTTTTGATATTGGGAAAGAATGAAAAAAATCTAGCTATAAGTACTAAAACTTATGATCTCATTTATGAACTGAACAGAATCAGTCCATCTGTATTGTTGGCAGTTCTCCCACAACTTGAATGCAAACTGAAGTCAACCGTTGAGCAAGAACGTCATGGTACTGTGTCTCTTTTAGCTCGTATGTTTTCAGAAAGAGATTCAAATCTTGCTCGTCATCATAATATTTTGTGGCAAGCATTTCTTAGCCGATTTAATGATATATCTGTTAGCATCCGTATTAAGTGTGTGCAGTACGCTATGCATTTACTTTTAAATCAACCTGAACTTCGCCAAGATCTGACAGAAGCATTGCGTTTAAGAAGCTCTGATAGTGACATGAATGTACGGCATGAGACAGTTATGGCTATTGTATCGACAGCTAAACATGACTTTGAACCGATTGCAGATAATGAAGAATTACTTTTAGTTGTTAAGCAAAGAATGTGTGATAAAAAGGTATTATATTTTATTATATTTAACTAAAAACCATTACTTAATTTTAAACAATAATGAATTTGTTATAGTTTAAAATAAGAAAAGAAGCAACATCTGGGTTAGCATTTATATACAAGACATATTTAAATGATCCAGACATTCCTCAAGGCACTAAAAAAGCATTCACTTGGATCAAAGATAAAATTTTGCATGGCTATTATAGAAGTTGTGTTGAAGATAAATCATTGGTTGAACGATTAGTGAATACATCTTTAGTACCATATCAACTATCACCTGAAGAGAGAATGAAGAGACTTTATCATTTGTATGGCACAATTGATGATTATGCTAAAAAAGCTTTCATGGAGATTCAAAAAACTCAACTTTTGTAAGTAACTATAATTTCAATTGTTTGAAAAATGTATCATTTATTTATTTATTTAAAAAAAAAATGTAGAATCCGTTCGCATTTAAAAGAATTTCTTGATAATCACAAGAAAGAAGATAGTCCTCAAAAAGACAAAGAAATTCAGGCGAGTATAAAAATATTAACTCGGTATTTACCTGAATCAGTTAAAGCAGCAGAGTTTATTGGAAAATTTTCACAGCATCTAATCAAAGATTCTACACTATTAAGTTGTAAGTTGATTTTATCAAACTATTACATATAGTAATAAATTAAAATAACGTGTTATCCTTTTCAAAGGTATGGATACAATTGCAAAACAGAATTCTAGTACTGCTGAAATATCTGAAGCTACTAATTTAGTTTTAAGGAAGCTTGGTCAACCAGTAATGACAAATCTATATTACAACACTGTAAAAGCACTTTTGGAAAGAGCATCATCGGTGATGATAGACTCTCAAGCACTTAAAGTATATAAATCTTAATAATTAATTACATTTTATATTTGTTGGAGGGGAGGGAGTGAAAAAGGCAATTATTTGACGTCCTTTGAAGTTTAATGATAGGTTTATTCGCTCTAATTTTTTAATTAGATAAGCTAAACGTAAACATAGACCGTACATTAGCCATGTCACACAGTTTTAATATGGTGTTAACTAATACAAGTATGGCATTCTCTTGTTAGAAGGTCAATTCATTCTTAGTACTTAGTAGGCTTTTCCAATAATATATTTTTGAGTATTGATACAGTTTTGTTTTCTGCGATATTAAAGTTCTATATCAAAAAAGTATCGATACATTGAAAAATATTGATATAGTTAATATTATCTATATACACACACACATCACATTTATGTTGTTTGTCCTTTGTGCATTCTTAAATGTATGGACCGATTGCGCAAAATTTGGTACAGAGGTATTAGACCTATGGGCAAAAGATAGGCCAAGTCAGTAAGTGATAAAACTGACCACAGGAGATGCTTAAAAAGAAATTTTGAGATTTACAATGGATATTATTGTTTATAAGTGGTCGCTAATTATTGTTATAACATACACCCTTGAGTTATTGTTAACTGTGCACTCATAGTCTGTAGAAAATTCTACCACTTAAATTATGGCCCTCAAAGAAGATCTATCGGTTGCACATCTAAAGCACGAAAAATACGAGCAAAGAGATGCAATGTCGGGAACTGTCAAAGAAAGTTGAGCTCAATTCCGTTCATCTGAAACAACTGAGCAATGAGATACAAAATTGGAAACCGATGACAACTTAATGCTCGATATGGACTAGTCACTCGAACAGATTTGAATCTCAGTGCATTCTTTTACGTTTATTAATTATAATAACAGCAGTCATTCAAGTGTGGTTGTCGGAAAAGTGATGAATTGTGCATATATTTTAAAACATTCAAATTTAATAATGAGGCATCAGTTATGTGCTGTGCTGACAGAAAAGTAAAATTGCCAGAATAACATCCAACATCCAAATGAATTGTTAACGTTCCCAAATGTTGGTATCAGGCACCATGAGCATATAGAAACATTTCTAGAAAACATCCGCAAATACAATTAGTGTTTCCTAATTACATTATTGGGAGCAACGACTATTGTGTGCGACAATTACATGCCAATATTCAAAATCCAAGGTCAAATCTATGACTGCTGGAATATTACTGCTAATGACAAATACGGGAGGCGCTCAAACAGATATTTTGAGATTACGATAGAAATTTTTCATTTTATTTATCAATTTACGCGTCAGAAAAATTTATTTGATAAACTAGATTGAATATTGTTGTAAGATTATTCATAAGTATATTTTAACTCTTATCTATCTTTATACATAAAAATATACTGCTAGTATAATCACAAGTAACGAATTTTCACACAGTTGAGACGTAAGAGGTAGGATTTTTAATGGACTACGAAGTGCATGTGTTCAGCACGTGCCTTAAAATAAAAATTGATGATGATTAATCCACAAATCCCCATTCCCGAAATAAATTTCACAATATCAATATTGAATTTCAAATACCTAACCTTGGAGAAGCCTAATAATTATTAGTTAATTTTAATTACAAAAACTAACTTTACATATTTCTATAAAACATAAATTTAGTCTGCTAAATGTTTGTAAGACTAAAACAACTCATATAGATTCATTGAATTTATATTTTCCTTTTAGCTACTAAACATATTTAAGTCCTAAAATATTGTGTTATTATTTTCTATTTGTCATGTCAAAGTATATATGTTCATTGTATTAAATTTAACATTATGTTTTTCATTAGGAATTGTTTAATCATGTGGAAAACTGCTTGAGTGGTGGAAATATGATAGAAGAACTTGGTTTGCACCCAGAAACTGCCGCTTATAGAGGACTTGAGCTTCTTAATGTAAATTAATTTATTTTATCACCTATTTTCTAATCATAATAATTTATATACTATCTAATAACTTTAGGTATTATCAAATACATTTGCTTGCCACTTTTATCATCCAGACATTCTGGATAAGCTATTAGATTTATCACATCATGATGATGAATACATCGCCCCTCAAGTTCTCACAATTTTGACTACAATAGGCAAATATAGTGCACTTGGTAAATTTTTCTTTTAAAATATACTATTAAATTATCAAATAAAATAATACTTCTGTAAATATTATAGGCGATTCGTACCCAGAATTCACAGAAAAACTAATACCAATATGTAAGAAACTGGCAGTGAGTGGTACTCCAAAACAAGCTAAAGGAGCTATACGTTGTTTATATGTCAATGTATATAAATCCAAAAATGACATTTTTGACGATATTGTGGAGGCTACTAAAACTAATTTAGAACCAGATTCAAAGCATTATGAAACAGCAATAGTAGCTCTCGGACATTTAGCTATTAATGTGGCTGAAAAATATAATGTCCACTTCAAGAATATGATTTCTCGAAAGGTAAGTTAAACTAATATAAATTGCTTGAAATTTCAAAGTGTAATTGTGATATTTAAAATATGATGGAAAAAAAACAGTTTTTAATCTGTGTGCTGTGAAACGGCCTTATATGTTGCGCTAATCTTTTTGAAAATATAAAGCAATTATCCATATTATTATGGTTAACCGAGGAAGGTTATAAGCTATATAAATTTTGTAGAGTCCACAGGTTAAGTCAGAACTTAAGAATTTATGAGATATTTATGAATTTGCTGTTTAAAAAGCCGTAAAATTTGTTTTGTGGATCAAAAATCTATGACGCAATGATACTTCAGTAAAATTAATGTACTGAATGTCTCTTGTTTGAATCAGTTTTGATGTTTCAGATTTTTTGCATTGTTTAAATAAAAAAAAATTAAAAACTGCCCCAACCAAGAATTGAAGAATAAAAAAGCTCATGGACTATGCTGTATTGGTGAAAAAGTAGTTATACCTAAAATTTCCTAACCAACATCAGTTTTAAAAGAAATTACATCAGGCTCACATCTATCCTCAAAACATTTCTAGAATCATTCAAGACTATATAACAAGCTTTATCAAAGACTTCATTCGGCTCTAAAGAAATTTGAAAGGGGAAGTTTATGCTCACTTTTAGTGTGTGGGGAAAGTTTATTATTTGCAACAAAATGCGCAGGGATCAGCTAGTATAACATAATATATAATACATACAATTATATTGACTAATGATGACTAACCATCCTTGCGAGCTTATTCTTTACTGTGTAAAGAAAATGACTTTACACTTGGGACCTCTTAAATAGAACTGTTGTTTTTTAGGAGGTCTGAAGTCAATAGTTTTTCAAAACAATATAGATTATAAATTAAAGCTTAAAAGTTCTGATAATAATAGCTATACATAATAAATTATGTATAGCATAATGGCTGTGAGGAATGTAAAATGTATTATTTAAATTGTGATTTTAACATAAATTATTTTAAAACACGTTTCTAAGGCTGTATTTAGGCATAATCCTAATTATTATATCCATGCCTATTATTAGTAACAGTGTACGACAAAACAAGGAGTCAGTAAACTATTGACTAATATAGTGGACTTCAAGTTTTTGGCACGTATCTGTTTACACATGTCTTAAATATGTGAATATTGAATAACAGCTTTAAATATGTTATTTGCTTTATTTTAGATTGTCAAAGAATTATTAGTAAAAGTGTCTGTTAAAAGTGAACTTTATAATGCTGATGCTAATTGGTGTTCCGAAGAAATTTTACCAAAAGGCACTAAGTGTAGAGTAAGCTATAACTTTTAAAGTTTTAATATAAATATTGTATGCTTATTTTTATGTTGTATTTTAAGGCTGAAGGTATGAAGGCTATGGCAAGGTGGCTTATTGGCTTAAAGAATGATAAAGTATCAGCTCAAAAAACATTTAGAATGTTTAATGCTTTTTTGTCACAAAAAGGCGACCTTACACAATCTGGAATCTTATCAAAATCTGAATTAGCTTGGCTACGATTACAAGCAGGCTGTTCTATGTTAAAGATTTGTGAACAAAAAGGTGTTGGAGATCAATATACAGCTGAACAGTTCTTTTTATTATCAAGACTTATGATGGTATATTTTAATCTTGGCGTTTTATTTTTCTATCTTAATGTGTAATAAATTAAATGAATTTCAGGATGAAGTTTTAGAAGTGCGAGAAATTTTTGCTGCAAAACTCCATAAAGGCTTAGGAAGAGGTTTACCTTTCAAATGTCTCCCGTTAGATTTTATGGGAATGTACGCTCTGGCTGGACTGGAAGCAGATGAACGATTAAGGAGTAAAATCTATGATTATGTTTTAAAAGATATAAACAGAAGACGTGATTATGCCAGAAATTTAACTCAAGGATCTGCCACATGTATATTATTTACTCTAGTGGTTTTTAATGTCTTTCAAAGTTCATTATTTTATGTTTTAATTTGTATAGGTTCAATTGAAAAAGCAATGGCGCAATTACCTCATATTTTACCTGATTATATGTTGTTGTTTGCTATATCAATTTTAACCCATTCTCCAGTGTATAAAGATAACAGAGATGAAGAAAGTCTGACATTGATGCAACAGTGCCTATGGTTTATTCTTGAACCATTGATCACCAAAAATGATTCTTATAACTTTGGATTTTATAAAGAGATGTTGGAGCGAGTCAAAAATTATGTTGACGCTGTAGAACCAACTAATGAGACTGTTAATGCTGTAATAATAATTATTTTCTAACATTTTATTTCTTATGTAATGTACTTTTAAGTATTGAAAATTTAAGAAGGTTCAACTTAAAAAATAAAATATTTTTTTGCTAAATTAATTTTGATAAAACCTTATTACACAACAGTAATTTTATATTTATAATGTATATTAAACTTTTGTTTTAGAAAATGTGGGCTCTTTGTGATTTGGCAATGAGTGTATTAGTAGTTCATACTAGTACTTTTGAAACATCTCCTTTTTCTGAAATCAGAATTTCGGCAATGTTTTTCAAGAGGCATGATGATCCCATGTTTGTGAACGTAAAGGTTTATTTGCCAGAAAAATTCCAGATCAAAGTAACTTTTTGTAATGAAGAGATGGATTTGATACTAACAATTTTCTTTTTGAATTTTAGCAAGTAAACAATAATGGGAAAAAAACTGGACTTTCGGCTGCCTTAAGAACCACTAAACCTCGAATTCAGAAAAATAACATACAAACTAGTCGTGCTAATGAATCTAAAGTAGTGAGTATTTTTACTCTAAATTAACCTAATAATTTAATTGTAAGTGTACAATTAATGATTATATATAAATGTTTGGACCAGCCCTATTCCAACAATTAATCTGTATCTTAACTAATGTATAAAGAGACAATATTTATTTTGTTTGTCCTTTATAAACTCTAAAATATAAGTTTTGAAGAGTTTTTCAATATACGATAACATTTCAAAATGAAATATTTCATAATTAATTTCAAAAAGTAAATTATCCTTCCAACATTTAAAACTTTCAAAAAATATTTGCCAAAACGTAAAGTTGTATTTATTTAGAACGCTCGGCACCACTTCCATACCAATGTTATAGGAAATGTTTGTGATAAAAAAATTATTGTAATTAGAGTACTAGATAATAAGTTAGATAACTGTGAATAAAACTGATTAATGATAACAAAACCTTCCTCCCGAGCTTATTTCTTGCTTTGTAAGGAAAATGACTTAAAATTTGGGACCTTTTAAACTGAACTGTGCTCCTTCGGAGGCCTGTGTCAATATTAAAAATATATTTTAAAATTATAGTTCTGTTAATAATAGTGTGTTAATTGTAGTTGCTAGGCATTTTTTACAATAAGATCCAAAGTGGGTCCTACATAAGGATATATTAAGGTGCGTCTCCTCCTAAACTGTTACTTTGTTTTGGCGGAGACGTACCTTTAGAGATCAGAAGATTTAACTAGAATACTGAATAGTTTTGTAAAAATCTGACTAATGATGACAAAACCATCCTTGCGAGCTTATTCCTTGTCTTGTAAGGAAAATGACTTGAAATTTGGGACCTCTTAATCTGGACTGTTGTTCACAGGAGGTCTGAAGTCAATATCAAAAACATATATTAAGATTTTTTGTTCTGTTTATAATTAATATTAAAGAATGTTAACAGTATCAGCCAAGCTTATTAGTTATAATAGGGCTTTGGCCTCAATTTTCTTCTGGAGTTTTATTATTTTATTTATGCTTTGTCTTAGTATTTCACAAAATTATACTTCAAACAAATAGAATAATATAATTTTATCTATTCTTATAAACTATAAAAACAGTATGGTAACTTGTCATTTTTTTTTCAATGTTTTCTTTATGTCTTTCGATTTATGGCCTAACTAATAATAATGAATGAACAGTTTATTCGGAGCCGGCTTTAGTCAAAATATTTACAATAGCAAAATCCTAATTTGCCTCCCTATTATTATAAATCTTTCTATTTACCCCTTATCTTCTTAACCATTTCCTCAAACATGTTTATGCCCACTTTGGGCTTAAATAACAGTATACCTTTAAGCTATAATTCACTAAATTTTGCCTAAGGAGGAACATACTATCTTAAATATGACCCAACCTATCACCAAGAAAATACCGCCCCAGGTCTTGTGTTTTCCACTAGGTCTGAGTATATTATGTTTACTTCAATAACTTTTTAACTTTTTTTTTTATTGTTATTTACCGTACCTTTTTTTCTACAGAATAATGACGCTCAAGATTCTACTATGTTAGACATGTCTGTAGAAGTAAGTGTGAATTTAATTAACAAGCACCACATTCTTTATTTTGATGATTTAAATTTTTTACAGAGAGAAGAAGATGAAGACGTTATTGAACCTAAGCGTAGGAGAACCACTCGTAACAATAATTTTAGTTGAAATTCATGTGTGGACTAAGTTAGTGTTTCAGCTAATCTGTATATTTTAATTGTTATATACCTACTAAAAACTGTTAATACTTATTTATTTTGTTAATATTTTCGATTTTATTTTTTTAAATTTTAAATTCTCAACATCAATTTGCTATGTAAGTAATTTATTAAGTGAAATTTTGGTATCAGTCTTGTATGTTAAACTAAAAGATTATATGGTTTTTACACATATAATTTTTCCATCTTGAAATATGTCTTATATTCTGATCAGTATTCCTCTACTTGTTCAATCACAAACCAATTTTTTTTTTTAATAAAAATAAAAAGATATATTTTAAGTATAGTATTTGAAATAAAAAATATGAATAGGTATTTAAAAATAATACCTAAATTTGGCATAAGGAGGTTGTGATGATACAAAATATTACATTTATGAAAATTTTTCTTGCTTAATGAAATGTAAAATAAGGAATTTAGAGCACTGTTGTTCATTAATAATTAAATTGATTCTGATCATATTTTTGTAAAAATTTCAAGTTAAACTGTTAGATAAAAATACTGTTTATTTTTTAATTATTACATTTATAATTAGTTTAGATTAAGAGTTTAATACTGAATAAGCTATATTATAAGTAAACATATGTTTATAATAAATTATTTTCTTAAAATAAAAAATATTTTTGACTAGAATTTTATTATTGTAACTTTTTTTCATTACAATATTTTATAAAAAAAAATTGAAAATAGGCGGACATATGTTTGTGTACCACTTAACAAAATAACGTTATTTTACATTTATGGCAGTGGCGGTTCGAACTGTTCGAAGGGAGTACTCGTATACTGGAAAAATTGAAAATTTCAGTTGTCTATAAATACCTCAAAAAAAGTCAAAATATTTTGAAAATTAAATCATGTAAAGAAAATGTATAATCTAAATAACTGGTAAAATTTTCAAGTATCTACGACTTATACTTTTTGAATAATAATAAATATTTAAAATCGTTTGAGGATAAATCGTTATCGTTACCGCTATTTCGTGTAAAAATTTGAAATTCAAACGCACATAAAATTTTTCCTATAATAATGCTTCGTGTTTTCTCTATAGCTACTTAAAGTAAAACTTATGGAAAACTTAGTGTTGTATTTTCAATCCTTAGTTATAAACACAAAACATTTTATGATTTTTCAACTTCAAAATTACTAGCAAATTTTCACGTTTTCGACAAATTTCGTAAAAATATGAACTATAAACGCTTATAGAAAAAAATTGTGACTAACGAATTTTAATTTTTTTTATCTACAATAAGAACAACTCATAATGAACCTTGTATTAAATTTTCAAGTATTTTTGGTGATCCAACATTTTTTTACCAATACGTAAAAAAAATCGAAAATTTCAGTGGTCTATAAATAACTCAAAAAAAGTCGAAAATTTTTGACAATTAAACTGTATATAGATATCATTAACATTAACATTTGGTGAAAATTTCAAGTATTTACAGTGATTAGTTTTTGAATTACAACCATATAAAAATATCGATTTGGTCGAAAATTGGTTTTGCGCAAAAAATCCCGTTTTTCTGTCATTTTTTTTTTTTGTTTTCGATTTTTTTGAAAACTGTTGGAAAATGTTTACTTTTGACCTCTATAATGCACCAAGGATTTTCAATTTTACATCGGAAACCACCCCCAAAGTTTGAAATCGAAGCATTATTTCGACTAGTTATGCTGTACACAGACACAAAAAAAAAACACACACACACATCATTGTAAAATCAATACATTCATCACTTCGTTCAGAATCTAAAAAATGAAAGAACTTTTATAATTGGTACCTAATAACAAATTGCTAATTTCTTATTCTTCCATACTAAATTGTATGTATAACCAAGAGCGACCACATAATACACAAAATTATCATTAATCTCAAATTTCCAATAAAAAAATTAAGCATAACTTATCAAGATATAATAATAGCCTATAGATTCATGGGATTATATAGCTTTCTGATGGTAAACAATTTAAAATCAGTTCAATTTTTCCAAAAATTACCGATCAAACAAATCGGTAGGGGTTGAATTTTGAAAAATCATGTCTCAGGGGGTTTTCGCATTATAAAATGAATTTACCGACACAATTCCATACTCATATCTTCGGTGGTTCCGGCTAAGTAATTTTTAATTTTCAACCCTTTTAACCCCGGCAGGGGTTGAATTTTTAAAATCCTTACTTATTAGTGAGTGTAAATCCATAAAACAATACTATACTGTCCAAAGTCTATACTCATAGCTTAAGTGGTTCTGGCTAGGAGATGATGAGTCACCCAGGACAAGTTTTATATATACAGATAATTATCAATTTTAAAGTTAATATTAATCTAAATACAAGTATTTTGAAAGGTTTTTGGTATAGACATATATATATTTATTAACTAAAATTAAGAACTTATTAGTGAAGAATTGATTTTTTAACAATCATACCTAGGTATCATAAATGTACTAAAAGTTTATGTCACCTCAAATATTGAACGACAACAAAATTACTAAAAAATTGACAGAAGATACGCTAATCTAAGATTAAAACTATGGCTACCACAGGGCACAGAATATTCTACTTGAACCTAAAGAAGGTATTTTAGATTCAAATTCGAATCTAGACTTTTAGCTATTCAAAATTAAAAGTTTTTGTAAATATTGTTGTAAACAATGTAAACATAATTGCAAACATATTAATTTTAAATTTAATTAATATTGTAAAAATACTTGGTATTCATCACAATTAAGAGGACGCCACACCCGCATGTGTTGTCTCCGTCTTACAAACGTATAACATAGCAAAATCTGTTTAGCGCGGGACAACTGTTCTCCCTCAATATTTATAATAGAATTTTCAAAATTTCACAACGCATAGGTAAGAACTTTATCTGTATCATAGCGTCGTTATTTTTTTCATTTTTTGATAACATAAATATAATTAAAGTTATAAGGTTAAGAAAATACATTTATTTTTTATTTTTTCATTAAATTACTTAAAATTATTGGTTTGTGCTATCAAAAAAATAACGACGCTATGACACAGATAAAGTTCTTACCTATGCGTTGTGAAATTTTGAAAATTCTATTATAAATATTGAGGGAGAACAGTTGTCCCGCGCTAAACAGATTTTGCTATGTTATACGTTTGTAAGACGGAGACAACACACGCGGGTGTGGCGTCCTCTTAAATTAATAAATAAAATAAAAATTACGAAAATCGTGATTTAAATACATATATTATTTTTTCTATATTTAAACTTTAAAGAAATATCGTGTTTATAAATGTTATTTATATTTTTAATTGCCATAATTCCTAATAAAAATAACATAATATGTAGGTTAAATTTTCAAGATTGATCGAACCTATTTGTCATGTCGGTACTATAAAATGGCTACTAACTATTATATATAATTATAAAACATATATATGTGGCACAGGGACAATATATTGAAAAAAGTAGACGTAGAAGAATCCCGCGTAAAATAAAAATCAATCAATGAAAACTTATAACAGAATATAAAAATACATTATAATATACGAAAAATAGATAAATATTACAGAAAATACATGAATACATTTTTGATTTTGAACGATATTTCAAGGGTTTGACTTAATATAATATCCCTAATTATAGGTACAACAAATTGTCAATTTAAATACGAGTACCTATATATACGAAAATAATTATTTGAAATAGATAATTGCACAGCCGACGCTATCATCACATTTGTCCAAAACTCGTACACTTACAATTGCAGTGCCTTCGTTTATAATGTTGGTATTTAGTATAAGTTTAGAATTATATAGAAAATACAGGGTGTCTCGTAAGGATTTACCCATTGCAATATCTTCCGAAATAATGGTGATATCGAAATTCTCGTTTTGTAATAAGACTCACAGGGATAATAACTACAATTATTTCATATTTTAATTGATTTTAATGTTTTGGTAAAAAAGTTAAAAAATATATTTTTTTATTTAATTATTTCCAAAAAAATTAAAGATAGCCATTTTGTGGAGTTTATTTTTCTAAAAATATTGACATTTCAAAATGTTATTTTCATTAATTTCCTGATTTTTAATATTTTTTTTAGTTTCTAGAAACTACACACGACACGCAGTACTTTGTATTCACAATAAACTGTGAATAAAGTATAAATATTATACCTGTTTTATCACAAAATAAATATTCAAACTTGTGTATACTTTGATATTTCATAATATTTATTGGTAACGTTTGCAAAGAATTTATACATAATAATTAATATAATATAACAATAATAAAATATTTTTGTATATGGTCCCAAGGCTATATTTTTTTAAATTTACGATTAATAAGAATTAAGATATACTTAAGTATACCTTAATTCGTGGTCACTAGTCATCAATGAGGAATGGGCTGTCCAACACACCATCACCAGCATGCACACCGCCCTCATTGGACGACGTCAATTTTGTGCGCATCATATGTCCTACTTGTTCGTTAATTAATATTTCATCACCATCACTGAAACATTTGTTTGTAAATAAATAACAACAATAAAACTGCTAGAAACAGAGTATAGCATAATAATTATGAGCTAAAACTCTAGCACAAGCACATGCATACTCTTAAAAAATTAGGGTACATGTTTATATTATTATTTTATGTAAATAGTGTAATGAAAACTTATTCACAACAGAACACCCTTAATTATTGTACTAAGACATTTATGTCAATCAACTATACAAATTATATAATTTACTTATGTTTACATATTACATAAACTGATGATACAGAATTATAAAAATAATAATAATTTATTATTATTCAACACGATAATTAAATTTTTCTTTGGTAGTACAATTTTTTTTTGTATATAATTTCAGTCAATAAATTTTAAAGATCCATAAGCATGATGTTTTTATAAGTATTTCAAATTCAAATTTTGAAGAAATGTATCAAAATCTCAAAAATTTTATAATTTATAGTATTTAAAAAATTATAAAATGTTCAATTTTTTTAGACAATTATCGAAAATGTAAAGGATTCTTACAGTCATAAAAAGCTAATACGTACTGTAAACCGAAAAAACTAAAAAGTATGAAAATACGCAGTTATTTTTTTACAAATATTTTAAACTCAAATTTGGATGAAATTACGTATTAAAAATTTAAAACTAACAATTTTAGTTATTTCGATGTAATTTTAAAATAGGATTTTATCAATTTAATATAGGTAGGTTCATTAACTTTTTATTTCGAAATTAAATTGACAGGTAGGTATGATAGTTTTTAACGTGGGACTTATTTTATTGTGTGTACACAATGATGGTTAGTACTTAAATACATATCATTTTGCTTACAATTTTTACTAGCTGTTAATTATATAGCTTCGACCTCTGTTACTATAAATACGTTATATTTTCCGATTTCTATTATGATACAATAATAAATAACGTAAGAAGATACACACCATAATATGGTACCAAAAATGCCCATCTCAGAAATTACTTCACATAATGCAGAGTTTTTATCGAAATCCTGATTTGGTCTAATTAGATAATTTTTTTGGACGGGAGGATTTATTTTATCCATCAGAATCCAAGCTGATCGTTCTTTACTATTCATACAGCTCATGAGTTTCTAAAAAATATACATAAAACATATATAAGTACATAACATAAGTATTTAAATATCTTTCAGTCACAAAACATTACTTTTCTGATATCCTCTCCATACAAATTATTTCCTCCGCCTTCTCTTTGAGGTTTCATCACAAACCGATCAGGAGCATCCAAAGCCATTTTGACAGCTTTGTCACCATTTTCGTCCTAAAAAAAGATGATAAAAATGAATGCATCCGCACTTAACAATACTGTCATACAGGCGGCAATCATTGCTTACCAAGTCCAGTGCGTATAATCCTGTGAACACTTTTCGGATTTCTGCAGCTTTCTTGGCGTCTTTAACAAAACGTTCTAGAGTTCCTGGAGTTGCTAATGCTTGTTGTACCTGAAGTAAAGTTTCAAAAAATGCGACACTATTTTTAATAGGTGCTAAAAATAACGCAGCGGCATTTCAAGCTATAATTATATTAATATTTTATTCACACAACAAATAAAATCCAAATATGTACTGCATTTGTACGAGTGCATAGTTTAAATTATCCTATAATTCTAAATCCGATGACGATAACGTGTTCGAATTCCGGATTTCATGCTTTATTTACGTACTTTTTTAGTTCCTGCCAAATGATATTGTATGTTCGGACATTTGATAGCTGTCGAACGTTCAATCATTAAGCGTGCTGACCATTCGGCCTGACCAAAATAATGATCAGGTGAATAACCGGCCCTGTAGTACACGACAGCGACCTTTTTCCCTTGGCTGAAAATTGAATTTACATTAACCAGTAGACGTAGTTTGCTAATAGATTCATATATCATTTTTTATCAATTTACATTAATAGGCCTTTGGAATCTGATAGCTTCGCTTCATTGGATATTTGCGTCAGCGTCTTGACGATGACTTTGACTTCTGGTCTTTGGCGAGCGATTTCGAATTGGTGAAAACGCTGGTCACAGATATTCATCGGTTGATTTTCGACAATCACCAAGATAACTGAACTGAAACAATTTAAAAACGTAGTATAATGTATCATATAGTTATTATAGTTATTATCATATATTATTATATTGTCATTTTCTGTCATCTGTAATTGTCCAATCAGTGTAAAGGTATAAAAAAAATTCAAATCGGCTTCGGTCTAGGACTGAAATATAATATTTTTATTTTATTTGGATAAATTATATCTAACAATTTACATACTCTTTTTCATTGAACAGTTCCCAAGCTTTAATGATCGCTGAAGTCAGACCTTGTAATGCATTATTCTTGGGTAACTAAAAATTGAAAACGAGTCGATTATAATATATGCAGCACTGCAGCAGATAGGAGTGATGCAGTGCAACGGATCCTTCTCCCCGGAGCCTTTATATGAATATAGGAAAAAAAAGTCAAACTACAATAATCAAATATATAACAATTAAAATTAAAGTATTAAATTAGGTATTATTTTTAAAAATGTTTACACATTATTGGTCATATTGTATATATAATTATTTATACACAGGTTATATGTTATTATTTATGATTCTTAGTAATAAATAGAGTTAGGATGTTGATGACCTATAAAACACACAAAAATGCCCTAAAAAAAATGCAAAAAATCCTTTAAAAAAGTGCAAAAATGCCATAAAAACTTCAAAAAATGACCTTAAAAATTATCTAAAATACTAATTAAGTAAGTGAAAAAACTTATTTATAAATTATAATTTTTATTAGAGATATGGGTATAAATAAATTTCAATATTAAAAATAAATTTAAAAGTAAAATATAAATTTAAAAAAATTATATTAAAAATATTTTCATTATTAGTGTTGGGATGTTGATGTTATAATAATATTCATATTGCATTGTTGCATTGTACAATTAATATGTGTCTGATGTTATCAAACAAAAGATGACGACGACGATCAGTTAATAAATTTTTGGATGATGAAAAACTTCTCTCAACA
The DNA here is from genome assembly GCF_037042655.1 of Diuraphis noxia. Taxonomy (NCBI): domain Eukaryota; kingdom Metazoa; phylum Arthropoda; class Insecta; order Hemiptera; family Aphididae; genus Diuraphis; species Diuraphis noxia. The sequence goes on along the minus strand of NW_028301714.1, from coordinate 21,944,102 downwards.
TCAACGGACGTTATGGGTGCATACTTGAAGTAGGTCATGTCATCAGTAGTTAAATCTTCTAGAATATCTTCTCCTCTTGCGCTTTTGCCATCTAGCATTTCAGAGATCTTAGTTACAATTTTAAATCCATTATTCTTCAAAATGACATTCTACATTTTGGTTGCTATTGTTTGTTCAATTTTATTTGGAGCTTTTTGGTTTAAAGACTCAATTTTTTTTATGCATTTAATTGACTCTGATAATAACATCCCAGACGTCTCTAACTGAGTTATTTCCGAAGGTATAAATCCAAAGTTAGATTTTAAATAAATTAAATTTGTTTCCAAACTTGGGTTTAACACTTGTTCTATTGCGTCTTTAATTGCGACTGAATCATTTTTGTCTAATTCCAGAATCACTTTTTTTATATCAGATAAATGCTCACAATAATAATTTGCTGCGTTTATCCATGTTCCCCTGCAGCGCGTGAGTACGGGTTCAGGTGGCAAAGGAATTCCGAGAGCAATAGTTTTAAAAATTTGTACTCGATATGGCGCTTTCAGAAATACTTTTTTAACACTTGATATAAATTTATTTATATCTTGAAAATTTGTCCCAATTTCTTCAGCCAAGCTATGAACCGCATGTGCCATGCAAATTACGCGTGTATCATTTTGGAATATAGGTTTTGTATAACTTTTCCTGCTTTTAACATGTATGGAGCTGCGTCAGATAAAAAAAGTAAAACGTTGACCAAGAGGCCATAGTATAAACATAGATTTATCAAATATTTTGACGATTGTTGAATTATTTTATTAAGAGCACTCGTTTAATCAATATATAACACTCAAAGAGTAAATCTTATCGGAACGCGATAAAATGATATAAATTTTTACTAATTGTCCAAATCCAAAGTTAGATTTTAATAAATTCAATTTGTTTCCAAACTTGGATGTAACATTTGCCCTAAAATCTATAATTTGTGAAAAATGCCCTACATTGTATAAAAAGTACAAAAAATGCCTTAAAAGATGAAAAAATGACTTGAAAATGACGTTAAAAAACAAAAAAATGCAAAATAAAATTAGAATATTCTGCATCAAGGGAGTATGAAACAAATTTTTAGCTAGGATAGAATTGTACAGAATAAAAGAAAATAAAACGCAAAAGTCATCAACATCCTAACTCTAGTGATAAATATATTTTAGATTCTAAACAGCAATGAATGTATTGATTTTATTAAACAAAAATTTTAATTTACATAAATTAATTTATTTTAAGATAGTATGTAGTTCATACTGCAACATGTACATTTAAAAAGAATCACCCTGTACAAAGTATATACATTATACTTATACATTTCTAGGATGTAAGACATAATTCAATTGATTTCAAGATAGGTATTATGTTATTTTTATTCAATGTATATTATAATATCAACAATTTTATTTTTATATATCAATACGGAAAATACAGTACGATCAACGGTGTTAAATATTTTAAATTAATTAACATATAACCTGTGTATTAAAAATTTTATATATACCTAAATGGCTAAATATATATATATACAATATGACCAATGTTTAAAAATTTTGAATAATACTTTAGATTCTATTTTTATATATTTAATTACAATTATTTTTTATATATTTGATCAATAATGTGTAAACAATTTTTAAATAATACCTAATTTAATACTTTAATTTTAATTGTTATATATTTAATTATTGTAATTTGACTTTTTTTTCCGTGGCTTTTTTTTCTGACTACCCTTTTAGATTATGAGCGAAGCAATAAAATATACAATGTTGCTTATTACAATGTATTTCGTTAAATCATTATTTTTTTGTCTGTATACATAATCTATATTTTTACCATGTATAATGTTTAACTTAAAGTATGTCTTTTGAAAGAAAATTTTATTTTAGATTCTGAGCGGAGCGATGAATGTATTGATTTTATCATGGTGTGTTTTTTTTTTTGTGTCTGCCATCACGTTTTGGGGCAGTAAAAGTGCTTTTCTAAATAATCGAGAAAAACAAACTAAAAATTAAGGGAAAAACGGGAAATTTTACGCACACTCATTTTTCGACAAAATCGATTTTGGTTTTTGATGTAATTTTAAAACAAATGACCATAGATACATGAAATTCATTTAACCTCACCAAATGTTTATATAAGTATATTCTATCCACCATGCAATTTTCAAAAATTTTCGAATTAAGTTGAACTATTCATAGGCATTTTAAATTTTCGATCATTATTAGTTTTTTTTAAATTAATAATATTGATAAAAATGTATTTGTTAGGCAAAAAAGCTTGAAAATTTAATTCAAGGCTCTTAACATATTGTTACAATAGCAGTTGAAAAATAAAATAAATTCATAGTTACAATTTCTTTTTATAAGCATTCAAAGTTTGAATTTTGCCAACATATTATGTAAAAATCACGAAAATTCACAAATTATTTTAAGCTAGAAATTCATAAAAATTTTCTTTTTAAATCTAAGATTTGAAAATTTAATACAAGATTCCTTACAAGTTTGTCAATTTTTATCACAAATAAAAAGTCCACCGGAAATTCAAATTAAATTTTTATGAGCATTCGAAATTTAAATTTTTACAACATTGGATTTTCACTGAATTTCACATTTAGTGATTTTCTTATTTTGGTGTAACTCTAAAAGTCTAAAACAAATTACCGCAGATACTTGAAATTTTCACTGAATGTTTATATAAGCATTTTATATATTTTACAAAATTTTCAAAATATTTTAGTATTTTTTTTCTATAAATATCGATAAAAATTTATTTGTTGGGTTCAAAAGCTTGAAAATGTAATACAAGGCTTCGAACACATTGTAACAATAGCAGTTAAAAAATACTAAAAATACATAGTCACAATTTTTTTTTAACAAGCAATCAAATTTTAAATTTGTCAACATACGTAAAAATCACGAAAATTCGCAAATTATTTCAAACTAGAAATTCATAAAAAATTTTCTTTTAAATCTAAGATGATTTGAAAATTTTTAATAATCTATAATATATCCTAGACAGATAAACCGTCTTCGCTCAGAAGCGTTTTTCGTATACAATGATATAATATCATTGGATTCAAATTTAATTCCATCCATTACAGTAACCCACTTGTAACCTCTACTGTACAGCAGAGCGACATCCACTTTCCCACTTTTTTTCAATGAATATCGATAAAAAATTTTGAATCATGTATTTAAAATGTTTAATTTAAATTATTTATTTGTACATAGGGGTTAAAAAAACAGAGCATTATGACAATAATATGAAAATTGTTTAAAAATTATCCATCCCCTCTCTCTCCACTCAGAACAAATTCATAAATACATGGCTCATCACGCAGTGCAATTGATAATTGTATTATTGTATTAAGAAGACAACGGAGGGATTAAATACATCTACACAAGTACTAAAAATAATACTTACCACATCCAGTTTGTCCAACAAGCCCAACTGTTGAAATACAAACCTGAAAAAAAAGAAAGTGATTTTCACATTGTCGATGGTATAACCGTGTTATTTTCGAACCGCGAGCTGGCATTTTTGGTATATATTATGGATTAGGTACGTACCTAGGTAGTAGATAGTAGGTACTATTACTATTATTTGTAGTATAGATAATTCATCGATCCGACATTAGACTCTGTCCTTGGTCAATTTTACAATTTTACGAGTGAGAAGAAAGAAAATAAGTATCTAGGCGGCGGTAATATAAATGTATATATATTATATAGGCAGAGGTCTATATCTACCTCAAATAGAGGTGCATACAGCATACTTATAAATAATATAATAATAAAATTATTATTATAAGATAGGTGTAAAGGCGCTAAATATATGTATATTATCTACACTTATAATATAGAGGCGTATGAAAACATATGATACGAATGTAGAGAAAAAAACCAACAAAAAAAATCCACGGAAAAAAATGCCAAGAAAAGAAATCCAGGGAAAAATAAGCCACGAAAAAAAAAGTCAAATAACAATAATTAAATATATAACAATTTAAACTAAAGTATTAAATTAGGTATTATTTAAAATAATTTTACACATTATTGGTCATATTGTATATATGTATATATATAATATTATATAATTATTAATACACAGCTAGGTTATATGTTATTATTTATTATTCATAGTAATAAATATATTTTAGATTCTAAACAGCAATGAAAATGTATTGATTTTTTAACAAAAAATTTAAATTAAAAATATACAAAAATTAATTTATTTCAAGATGGCATGTAGTTCATACTGCAACATGTACATTTAAAAAAGAATCGCCCTGTACAAAGTATATATTTTTTTTTATTTGTATGGTATTTTTTTTTTAAAATTTATTTAAAGTATATACATTATACTTATACATATCAGTATATCACCCTAATATATCCACAATATATTATGTTATTTTTATTCAATGTATACTATAATATTAACAATTTTATTTTTATATATAAATTCGGACAATACAGTATATTAATATTATGATAAACTGTGTTAAAAATTTTAAATTAATTAATATATAACCTGTATATTAATAATTATATATATATATATATATATACATATATATACAATATGACCAATGTTTAAAAATTTTGAATAATACTATAGATTTAATTTTTTTTATATATTTAACTATAGTCTATAATTATTTTTTTATACATTTTACCAATAATTTGAAAACAATTTTTAAATAATACTTAATTTAATACTTTAATTTTAATTGTTATAGGTATATTTAATTATTGTAATTTGACTTTTTTTCCGTGGCTTATTTTTCACATCGCTTTTTTTTCTGTGAATTATTTTTTCCGTAGCCTTTTTTCTTGGCTTTTTTTCCGTGGCTTTTTTTCTGACTACCATATAATACATATAGCTGGTATATAGATGTAGAATATATATTGTTAAGGGGCGGTATTAATAAGACAGTATATAGATGATAGAGTATAGATCCAACGATATTTGTTTGCAGTTGCTGGTGATTGTTATGTACCTGTGAGTTGGGGCTGAAGATGTCAAACCACCAAAGCTCGAAGCGATCGTGTTCATTTCCACTTGTTTCACGGATGTGGAATTGCAAACGTCCAACAAGTAGTCGGATCTCAATAATCCCAGACACCGCGACTGTAAAGCACCATACATCAACACAAATACACAAAGTGTATCTTTCTACAGAAGAGTCGTCTAAACCCCGCGCAAAGATTCATACAAATGATGTTTTATGTTATTTTCTACCAACATCCATCCAACAAGCATTTTTTTTTTAAAAAGATCCCTTTAGAGGTTTCAAAGAAATAACTAATAACTATATATTATATACAATCTCTAACTATGCATAAATATGTGTACCACGTACGTGTGTGTATACGAGTGTATGAGAAAAGACAAAAAACAGCATCGATACGGCATATTATAATTTTATATATTATGTATTGTTTATATTATTCTTCACGGGAAAAACTTGCTACGTGAAAAAAACGTAGTTTTCAAGAAACATAAAAAACGTTTAAAAAAAAATCACATCGGAGTTTTTTTATAAACGATTTATATAGTTGATAATACATATAAGTGAATTTTTCTAAGATGGAGATCTAGGGATACCAAAACCTCAAAATCATAAATTTACCACATACAGAGGTTTATTCCCGTGAGGCCGTGAATAACAGTAATATGCTACGAATGCCGAGGACATTATCCACGGGATCTTTGTTTGGAAAAATAATGCAATTTTAATGATGAACAGTACGCCAAAAATAAGAAAAGTGACAACATTTATTCATCAAATATTTTAATGCTGCTGCAAAATAGTGTAAACCTTATCTCCTAAATTACTCTTTAATTATTATCGATGGGAATTAAAATTTAAAGAATAATGGAAAGATGTTAATTAATCGATGAACCAAATCTTAGATATGTATGTTAAAAAACAATAGTTATGTCCTACCAATACTTTAAGATAAGTTTATAACGAGTCTTAACACTCTTCACCAATTAGATCAAATATTTAAAGATAATGAAACATTTGCAAACCATTACCAGAAAGTATGAAATAACCACAAAAGTATGTGAATACTAATTATGTCAGACGTGCATGAAGAAGAAGCAGTAAATACAATTAAAATACTAACCATAAGAAGCGTAGAAAAAAACGAAGAAATTTCAATTCAAGCGAAGATCAACAATTATATAGGTGTTAAGAGCAATCACAAATTTACACAAAATCTAAGTACAATTAAAAATCTAGATGTAAGTTGTAAGTAATGCAATATTAAATAACACATCTTGACCTAATTAAGACATAATTTTTAAAGTCTGAAGACTATAGGTAGTTCTGATTTTAATCATACATTTAATTTATATTATGATAAGTTAATATCCATAATGGTATCAAAATTGTTACTTATCTGAAACTCCTTATCCTTATTCTTTTTACTAATGGTACATTGGTACGAGAGAAAACAAGGTTTGTAATATGTTAAAAAATTGACGCATTGAAGCCTTTATGTCCAAGAAGCATTTTAGTCAGTTTAAATCACCAAACATATCTTCCAGAGTACTTGGTACCTATTTTTGGTTCTTTTGCAATTGTACAGGATTTTTATATTTACACCATTGATGTGGAGACAGAAGAAATTATAGAAACATTAACAACAGACATGGAAAAGAGTGTATGGATATATGGATATTATATAGATATTAATATTATCATGGATATTACAACAATAGTAAAAATAGTGAGATAATAACTAATAAAAAAAACAAGTGCCATGGAAATGGAGCGCAAGTGGTAAAATTCTAAAAATAATGTGGTCCTTCCCCAATAAAAATTGAAATTAAGTATATATTCTACATATAATATATTTTAAATAATATTAAATTTAAGTTGTAATATATGTATAATCGTTAGTAATATAAAGACCGATTGTCCTGTTTTCTTGTGTGAATTCCCTCCTCAATAGAACTACAGGCAATACATTAAAATGTAGTAACGTGTGAGTATTAATAGTTGCAATAAAAAATTTTATTCTAAGATTTTTACCACAATATATATTATAATTGTTAGACACAATCAAACTTTAAAATTATTAAGATTGACTTTTAGAGTAATTTATATCATGTAGCTATCACACCTTCTACATATAATGGCATTTATATTTAAAAAAAACAATTAGTAATTTAAATTAAAATAATAATTATAAATATATAGGTAATATGTGCGATTCGTTTTTGGTAAGATAGTTTAATCTACTATATTAGTAAAAAATTAATTACTGATGGCAATATAAATAATAAATATACATAAAATATGATATATTTTTCTTATACAATGATTCATCAATGTCAATCATTGAATCCAAATTTAAAATATCCATTGTAGTAAACTACTCAATGAAGAGGTACACTCAACCTAAATTATTCAGCAGGTTAACTCTCGAGAAAATAAATGTTATAGTATAAAATTCTATAAGTAATAGCAATCAATAGTTAATACGATCCTTTTTTAGTCTAATACAACAAGTAGTTTTATGTACATGCTTATCTGCAATAAAAACAAATAAACTATAAAGCATACATTAACTTATAACTAACTAACTATTGCATTAATAATATATTAAATAACAGCAAAATTTAACTAGCAAGTTATTACACTAGTCATATGAGAGTAAAACAACACTACTAAATAAGTTTTAATATTTACCAGTATTTTAATACTATTTATTTCTTATACTAAGTTAATTTTAGTAAATACTTATTATTTTAATAAAAATAAAACACAACTATTGTTAATAATAAATAAACAGATTTTAAATTAAATTAAATTAATATACATTGTTATTATGTGTCAATTCTTTGTATTTTATTATTTAATAGTGTGTATAGTGTTATATTAAATCAATTGCTATTCTTGTTTATAATTTTAGAACATACAAATTTACATATAGTTCATAATGTTCTTATGTTTAACTATAACATTTTAATAACAATACCTATACTATTAAAATGAACTTGTGGAACAAACTGTTTTTAACATTTACTTGAATAGTTTCAAACCTTGGAGAATTTAATTTATAAATATCTTGTTTAATAGTTACTAATATGTATTTCAACAATATCGAGGAAACGTTAATTAACTATTTTTTATAATTTTTTCCAAATAGTATTAATAATATATTAAGGACTTCAATATTAACAAAAAAAAGTTGAAATTAGAGGTATTCTTAAAATAGTTCAGTACTTAAATCTCCACCAAAATAATTTAAATTTATTAAAATATAATAAATTAAATATACATATTTATATAAAAACCTATAAAAAGACTACAAAATTTAAACAGTCAGTAATAAATTCAAATATACAAAATAGTAAAAATTAAACATAACTAAATTAATTGCAGGTATAAATTAATAGGTTAAGCTATAGAAACTAATTAGTAATATTAAGCCAGGCATATGAGTAACATGATGCATTTATAGATTTACGATTATAAAATACAGTTAAATAGAATTTATATGGGTGTATCCTGTTTGCGCACATACAAGACCAAAAAAAACTTTTTGCGTGCAAATTTAAAAAAGGTTCATGACAAGTTTGGGTATAATCTTACAACTGGTTTGTGAACAAATTTTTTTTTTTAATAATATTAGTAAATCTTATTGATTTTTAGGTCCACTCATTACAATTATTAAAGTTTTATCGTTTAAATATTTTATTCGTGATATTAAAATGTAGTCAAATATTGGATATATATTAAATAACATAGTACTTTAAAAGAAATTTACAATTTTAAAATACACACAACTTGCTTTAAAATTATAATATGAAAAATAGAGTGACTTTTGGCACTAAATACAATTCTTACCTTAAATTTGTAATAGATCATTTCACTCTAATATTTAAAATAACAGATTAAAATGATGACTACACACTAAGTATACTTCCTCTATAATATAATTCAAATATTACCCTTCTAATAGTAAATAATTTAGCTCTGATTATGTTGTGTAAAATAAATTTCTATTACTTTTTCAGATTACATTTTGACAATGTAAAACATGTTCATAAATTATATTATGTAATCTATTAGTTATGACTTATAAATTTAAAATAAAAAATAAAAAAAAGCATTAATTGAGGATTAAAACTTTCCACTGCTTCAACAAATTCCTGGCTATATATTTTCTAAAACATATTTTTAAAAAAATGTAAAATAGGAACATAAATTCAAAAAAAATTTTAAATTTGTTGAAATATTGAATTGAATACCAATCAATGTCACCCAATATGGGATATTTGAAATTTTTAAATAAATAAGATTTAAATTTCTATCTTCTCAATTATTAAAATAATATATATAAAAGTGTTTATAACTTATTGTATACTATACATTTATGAGTTTTTAATACATTTTTTACTTTTTATTTTACATAAATTTAAATATCTGATATAATGCTATAATCCATAATCAAAAAATTTTTTAACATTGGGATTTTTGATTCATCCAATTTTACATAAGTATAATAATTAAAAAAGTTATTAAGGAAAAATTTTTATGCAATGAATCTGTAAGAATGTGTCCAAATGAGTTAGTTTTTTATTATTTAAGCGCAAACATACTATTAATTTATGAGTAAAATTGTTAAAACATGCACAAACAGGTTACACCCGTATATTGTCATAAAAATTTAAACAGATACAGCTGATTGTATAATAATTGATTTAGTAAGATAAATACATATTTTAAATAACTTATGATATTGTTATATTGTCAGAACATATAAAAAACTATTTAAATTAGAAGGGGCGCAAACCAATCAGTATCTGATACTCGATAAAGACAAAGGTCTGATATACATAATATTTAAATAAAGATTTGGGTCCAGATATATAGAAAGTTAGGTGTGTTAAATCCTGACCTGTGAATGTCCCCGGAAACGATACCAAGCCAACCAAATCCGCTAGCAATTGTGTTCATTTCAACTTGTTTGATGCAATCATCGCTTGCTTCCTTTTCCTGCATGATGTCTGAGCGCAATATTCCAAGGCTCAAGCGCTTGAAAAATCATACGTGATAAGCATATATGTATATCCCCATTGAGATGAAATGAAATGTTATAATTTCTTAGCATTTCCATAAGAATTGCTAATAATTATAATGAATTTTAGCTTTTAATAATGATGCGATTATTATCACTACTCGAATAATGATTTTTCTTTTTTATTATTATTATTATTTGTATTATTGTATTAGTAATCTTTTTATAAAAAAAATTTGAATGAAGCTATTAGAGTATTAGACTAAAAAGCATTTAGTAATATGTATTTATATATGAATAATGTAACATCTAGATTATTAGGCTGTTATTTAATTATTATATCTTAAAACTTATTTATTAAAATGTTTTAACAAAACCCTAAATCAGTTGTTTATAGTGGTTTTCAATAATTATTAGCAAAAGATATCTTACCATTTGTGTACCCCCCCCCCCTAACTTGGGGGATTTACATACATAAAATGTGTCATTATCTATAATAATTTTAGAAGTATAAAACTCCTAGTAGTAGTCACACATAAAAATGTTATTTGCACATGCTCATCCTGTCCCACCCAAGTGCATGATTATGGAACAATCTAGTTATATTTGGACTTTATCTTACATACAGTTCAAAATGCTTGTTGAATGTAAAAATATAGGTATATAACTGTTTAAAATAGTGAAAAATGTGAGACATGCTTTATAAAAATCAGAAACTTACCTGAGTGAAACCTTCATTGCGCATAGTTTCATATAATTTATATAAATTACGCGTAAATTCATCAACTTCTATCGTTCTAAAAATAAAAAATAATTTTTTTTTTCAATCTGTATGATAACTGATTAAAAATTGAAATACTTTTCTAAACAAGAGTATAAAAATGCATGATCATTAGATACTCGATGCGTAAGCTCATTCAGCGCTGGTTGTATTGCAACTGCTTTTTGGAATTCAGATCGTGGGAACACCGATGGTAAAAGTGTAAATGGCACCACAGTTAGGGAATCATTGGAGTATTGTGTTTTAGACCTCATACCACCACCTAAAATAATGTGTATGAGTTAATTAACATGTTTATAAAAATTTGTAAACATTATTATAATAACCGTGCATGATGGTCCAATCTTTAACCTTCTGTACAAGATCTTTAAAATCATTTTCATCCAAACTAATTGGAAGTGATACACATGGATTTAAACTTGCAGCCATTTTATGATATATTGATGAGTGTATACGATTTTGAATCTAAATAACACAAATAATATGAAATTATGAATGGTAAAATAAAATATGTATAAAATTTAATCACATGATATAGGTAGTATTTTAAACCGAGGTAGAAAATATGATTTTAATCATGAATAAATATATATTTTTTTTTAACTATATTTTAGCTATTTTATAAAGTAATAAATTGCACAAGAAATTTAGTAGATCTAATTTTGTACCTCTTTAAAAAAAATGTTTAAGTTCATTTAATATAAATATTTAATTTAAAAAATTTAGTTTAAATTTAAATTTGATATTGGAATAGGAAACCTTCCAGAATCTTTGCCTTTAGGTGCAAAATAATATAAAAAATGATCTCTCCCCTAACACTCATATATATATCACTACCCTATCACTCCCCTAGCACCATTCTAATCATATAAATGTTAGCTCATTCAAGTTCTTTTTGTACCCTACCTAACAGTCTAGGAGAAATATGTGACCTTTAACATTTACTCATTAATAATCTCTCCGTTTCACTTGATTGATGCTATTTAAATTAATTATTTTTCCCTCAGTATCTCAAATTTTTAATATTTGTTTCTTTCAATAGGTTCAAGAAATAACCTGTATAAACTTTAAATTTATTCTTTATATTATTATAATAATTATTTTTTTATATTGCTATAAGTCTAGGTACAATAATTTATGTTAAAATTATTAATGACTTACTTATTATAACGTAGTATTGTGTAAAAACTAAAAATCAAAGTTGAATAGACAGGGAGCCCAGCAGACAAAATTTTGGTTTTTGTCACACTGTTGTTAGACAAAATACACAGTTACGTTGCTAATCATACTTTAGTTTATGTTATACATTTAATAAAAATTTCTTTGAGGTTACCAATAAAAACATCATAAAATTAATTTTAATTCATTTAAACTTGAAAAAAAACTATACAAATGATTAATTTTTATATATAATATCTAAGATAATAATATTATACTTATTTTTCTATGATATATATCTTGAACCTTACGAAGTAGGTAATTATTTGTATAAGTTTTCATAATCTTAACTACTTATGTGTTATCTTTAGTTTATGAAGAAAAGGAGACAGATTAAATATTACAAATGTGTCTTGTTCAAAGATTTTAATTTTTTATAGTATAAGCAATTTATATCTATAAGTTTTAATGTAAAATACTACATGCACCAACTCACCCACGGCCACGGTTATATTGTATAAAATCAAAATAGTTATGACTAGTTATTCACAATTTAAATGTTTTTACACACAAACTAGAACTTGGAAGTATGCCGTTCTTTTAAGTCTTACAGTGTCTTTGGCTTTATTCTATCATTCTATTGGTATTAATAATTATGACAATTACTGAATACTAAGATCAATACAATATAATATAGATACCCAAAGTCTATAATCTTAAGGACTAAACCACTAAACTGACACCGTCCACTAGGCTCTATTAAAGTATTTTATGAAATCATACTAATCATAGTAAATTTGATGCAAGGTTTATAGATAATAGATAATATTATCTATAAACCAGAAACCTAGAATTTAATGAACTTATCATTATTCATTTCTCTCTTCTGTGATAAATGATAATATAATTACCTATTAAAGTTGCAATACTATGTGACGTTTAATGTTCTTATCAAATAAATAATTTTACAAAAACCAGAAGCCACGAATCATGAACTAAGATATCTTAGTTCATGCCACGAATTAAGAATTAAGATATATCTTAATTCGTGCCAGATCAAATACTATAGATAAGATATAAGATATTTATAGTATTTGGCCAGATACTGACATAAAATACAGATTAGATGGATATTGATGATTACTAGAGCTTCCGGCATTTAATAGTTAATACTTAGGTGCTTCCGGGCTCCAGCAGAACATCTTGCTATACTATGGTCATGGGATCAACAATTCAACATCATAAATTAAAGTCTAAGATTGATAATCTAATATAATTAATAATATATCAATTAATAAATCAATCTTGATAAGTAAAGTATACTTTACAAAGGGTGTAAAGACCATCACAATAAATATTGTTTTATATGTCATATGCACCCCGTACAATTTATATCATGACTAAATAATAACACTAAATATTTAATATTTTGTTTTAGTCATGGTATATATCATATATGATATATCACAGGTTCTGCTGGAAGCAATAGCAGTGAACATTGAGCAAATTATTGTCCAATTTTATAAAACATTTGACGCCGTTTTTCTCTCTTAATTTTCTTAATATCTATTGTCAATAGATTATAATAGACTGTCCAATTTTGGATCAACTTGACGTTCGAAAAATGGAATTTATGAGTAAAGGTAACTAGCAACTTTTTTTGAATACTCGCAAATTATATCAAAACATCACGTTGTTGACACTGAATGTAACACAATTATATTTTTTGGGGGTTGGGAGTATTTGAGGTATGCCATGAATTACAATAATATATCCCTTACCATGAATGGCTCCTTCCCCTTTCCTCTTTATACCCACGTCTGGCTGCCTGGATGCCGGTGATGGCGAAAATGTCCTAGTAAAAATCGCGTTTTAATTTTTAACCATACAATTTATACAAAAGTAATGTTATATTTTTTTTAAATTGTAACTCAAGACAACCTGTTTGAATCAATTTTAATAACAAAATTATAAAAAAATTTCGTGTTGGGTTACCCCTCCGGCCCTCCATACCTATTGAATAACATCCAATAGCTGTTACAGACACTTCGTAAAATGCTCAAAACTGGTCCCTATATTATTAAAGTGTACATGGGTTGGCCACCCCTGGTCTAACCTAACAGATCGATGTATTTATCACTCGATAGTCGACAGTTCGACACTAATTAGTCACCGAGTTAATCACTATATCGTCAGTGCTCAGTATGGTGTCTACGGTCTACCTAGCTATGACTTAATATTTATAACGTTAAAAAAAAAGCAGTGAATAAATACGATTTTGGTCACAAAACCCGATTGATGGTGTGGAAAAAAGAACATAATTCAACTGTTGACGGACTCGCCGTTATGATAGTATTATTGTCTATTTTATCTATTTATCGTTAAAGGCATTTGAACACTATTATATTGAACATTCAACATGGGTACGATTGGTACGAGTATTATGTTTTTACAATAAATAACAATAATTTGCAAACATCATAATATAACAATTACTATACATTATATTTAACTATTTAGGTATACTATCACTATGTATATACATATAGTGTAGGTATACTGTTCTTTGTGTATACTATACGCTCGTAACATAAAGTATACAGGATTAACAAATTATAATATACTATTGAGTATTATTAATTATTATAGTTAAATATGTGTGTATAACTAACTATACTATGTCAAATCATCATAAAATAATACATATTATAATGATGTCGTTTCCGGCACTATATTATACTATATTTTATTTTATGTAATTATCCGGTTATCGCCGCTACTCACTATCTAATTATTTTAATTTAATATTATTTTCATGTCACGTCTGCCTTCAAAATCGCTTAGTCGCGATTTGCATGTTTAAGCTCTTGTATCTTATTTATTTATCGGATAAATAAAACAAAATTGTTATTGAAATGATTCGGTGCGTTTTTCGATTGTCGATCACTACTTAAAATTTTGATTACGAATTACGACTTAAGTGTAATTATATTATACTGCCTACTAGGTTATTATAATACGTGTGATATACCAGTACGCAAAATGTCCTACAATCACTACTTACTAGCGCATAATGAAATAAGTAATTATGTACTCACGTAGGTACCTATAATAATAATAAAAATATTATCGCCGTCTGAAATGTATGATTAAAATATATGTTGATTTCATTGAAACTGATAAACAATTAATTACGTGTATGAAAAGGTAATAGGAAATGTAAATAAATTAAGCACTCTACTCGTAGTTCAAACAAGTTCGCTTTAGCATTTCGGTAAATTTTATCGCTAAAACTTATCGGCAACGTACGTTTTGAGGTTAATAACGATTTTTATTATAAATCAAACGAAATTATATCAGTACTGTATAAAAAAAAATGACTAGGAAACGATTAAAAAGTAAGTATATATAATAAATTAACATTATTTTGTTGATACGATAAAATAATATCACAATGAACATTATGTTTATTCCCCGAGCTCCTCATTGCTGGATCTTAATAATATTATAATTTATAACTTATAATATCTATGGTACTAATAGATATTACAATTTAAAAAATAGTCTGCGATGTTCATGTTATCTACAGAGTGATTTTAAACGTAAATCTTTAAATATTCTACACTTTTATAATTTTTAATCAAATATTTTAAGGCAAAACACCTTGATTTATACCACAACTCACAAGCACAAATCTTAATTTGTTATTTAAAGGACACTACACCCGCATGTGTTGTCTCGGTCAGATAAATTTACAACATAATATATTAAACTGTTTAGCGCTAGACAACTAACTTTACTCCCTCTGTATTTATAGAAGTAATACCAAAACTTCACAACGTACAGGGAAGAATTTTATTTTTGTCGGACAACATAAATGTTAATTAAATATAATTAATGTTATCAGTTTGAAACATGCTTTTTTTTTTTAATTAGTAAGCAATATTGGTTAGTGGCTTAGTGCTATTAAAAAAATTAAAAAGCTACGACACAGATAAAGTTCTTCCCTACAGTGCGTTGTGGAATTTTGTAATTCTACTATAAGTACAGAGGGAGCAATGTTATCCCGCGCAAAACGCTTTTAGTTATATTGTTTATTTGTAATTTACACATAAATATATAGAAGTATGTTATTTGACATTATTGACGTTATTGACAATATTTTGGGTTTGGCGTCATCTTTATTGTACACATAATTATCACTTTATTAATGATACAGTTATATTTCTAAAACAGAATTATTATCTCTCAAAATCAAATATTAGAACGAAGCGGGATCAAACATTGTAGGACTCGCGGAGAGATAAAAATACAAAATAGTTATTTGATTAAATTGTCAAGAAATATTGGACGTTTGCCGTCGACTGTAAGTTGTAGATGAATGAAACGTCCTGTATAGTGTATATAGTATATACACAGCTAATATCTTATCATACATAATTTTAACCATGCGCCGTTCGGCGTTCAATCCTTACATATTGGCAATGTCTCCTTGGCAACGAAAACGAACTTACGTATCCTGTTGCTGAATAGTATTGGTATTTGGTCTAAATATTTCTGTTGGGCGTCCCTATTTTTCAGTGTTAGGAATTATCTGTGTAAGCCATCTAAAAAATTAATCGATCATCATTTTTAAAAATATTTGATGCTGATTACTATCTGTATTATAAAACATAACATTTTACACATCAAATTACCATATTGATTAGTATTTTAAATTTTAATAAATAACAAAGTATTACTATTATTTCAGTTACACCAGAGTTAGAGAACAATAGAATTGAGGAAGCGGTAACATTGAATAATATGACTGAAGAAAATCGTAACAAAGCGCCATCCCAAAATTTCAACCATGTTGGTGCATATTCCTCGTTGTATACAATATTCCAGGTAAGTACTTTTTAAAAGTTATTTTTAGTTTTTACTATGGCATTTTTTGTTTTAGATTGTTGGATTACTACTTGTATTTTCTATATTTTACTGGATTCTCAATTTCCGAGGAGGATTTGGATTTACTGATCCCAAAATCATATTCAACTGGCATCCTCTATTTATGACAATTGGATTTGTTTATTTATTTGCAAATTGTAAGTTTTAATTAACTATTCCTGGGCCACCTTACTGGCATAATCACACAAACAGAACCCCAAATCTTCTTGATTTATTCATACACACGCTACCAAATCACACCAAATTTTATATAACATTTTGACCTTTCATCGGATCATATACCAATCTTACTCACTTTTAACAATCAAATTATCCACACAATAAAAATACCAGACTCTTACCCCAGGTAAAACAAATTGGAACCAATCCTCATATAATTGAATTGTTGTTTATCTCTACAAATATCTTTAAAAAAAACCCACAGAGATTGACTCTGCTGTTTCGGCTTTCATCAATAAAAATGATTTTAAGCCAAGAAAATACCGCCTATTATATATCCTGATTGATCATTCTAAGGCCAGTCCAGGAAAATCAAACCTATTAGTCCTTCATCTTCAAAGCATTTTCTCTCCTCATCACGACAGATAACATCAACCATGCAAGCCATTCTATTCTTTACCTTAATTTTTTACTCCATTCTTCATCTCTCACACATACCTCATTGATGGAAACATTCCATTATAATTTTTATACCAAAACCTGACAAGCTACCAAACCTAATCTCTTCTAATCGCCCAATCAGTCTAACCATTTTTCTCAAAAATTCTAGAAAAAATATTGACATCAATCCTATACTATCAAGTCATAAAATGTATTCCCTACACTAAATTCAAAAACAAACTAACTAGACCTTCAGAATTCAGCTATGGGGTATGGCCAAAACTTCAACAATCAAAAATGTCCAATAATTTCAGACAATTTAACTTCGCCTCATTACAAATGGCCCCTGGTATGTCAGCAATTTCTCCCTTCGCACTGACCTCAAAATCCATAATATTGATTTGCTAATCTTCCACTATTATAAACTATTTCACAAAAACACATTCAACCATTCAAATCCCCTAGGCCCTAATATAAAACCTTTTCTTTCTTACAGTTCCTGATAAAATGATAACCCACCACATTGTTTTTAGCATAATTGGCGAGGTCTTCTCAATATTAAAAAAAAACAGCCTAAAATTATGAAATTGTCATTGAACCTCTCCTCTTTTTTTAAGCCATACAGTCTTGTATACTTGTATCCATCCCCCATATTGCATATTTTATACATTTAATTAAAGATTGTATATGCATATTTTTTTTTGCTTTAAAAAAAAATTATCTAAGAAAAACTTACATAGTTGATTACATTTTTCAAAAACTATAGTACTGTCAACTCAGATTACTTATTTCTCAGGGCTTTGTCCAGTGACGGCTTGAACTTTTTTCCCACGAATCACGTTTAATATTTTTACACCACCCACCCTAAAATATAGTTATTACTTATTACTGTACATTATCTGCTGAGTACACATTACAGCTATATATTATATTTATTATTTATAATTTAATATTTAAATTAACTACCTGCAAAAATGGACCAGTCTACCTTTTCCAACCATAAGACCCACCCATAATATTTTTGTGAATCACATGATTCAAATATACTCGCTTTGAGCCGCCACTGGCTATGTCAAAAATTATAAATTACAAAATAAAAATTAATACAGTAAGATAGTTTAAAAAATTAGTTAAGTGAATATCTGTGTTATTTTTATAAAATGTTGGTAAGTTTTACAAACTGAATTCTGAGATACCTTTAAAGATCATGTTTATTATGAGAAATTCAGTAAATTAATTTGAAACCATTCTACATAAACTATCCGAAAGTTGAAAATCTGTTTCTTACAAATATAGAGAAAGGCTATTGACTTAAAATTATTTTTCAAAATTAAAATTGTGTATTTCCAATTATAAAACTTAAATATACATTGACAATTCAATTTTTATAAACACAAAATATTTAAAACAAAAATTCTACCTTTAAAATTTTTTTTTTTTGATGCTTAAAATTGTTTAAGTATTCCAAGACATCTTTGCATCATAGACTACATATATTTTCTATGACATATGAAACTACTACCATTAAATTGATAAAAGTTTATTAGCTCAGCATACATTTTTAATACAAATTTATTTGTCTGTAAATGATGTATGAATTATTTGTTGACACTTTTTTTTCTTTTTTAGCTATTCTTCATTATAGAACATTCCGAAGTTTGAAGAAACGAGATTTGAAAAATCAACATGCAATTATTCATGGCTGTATAATTGTTCTGGTGTTACTTGGTGGTTGGGCTTCTTTTGCTTCTCATCTTTATAGTAATCCTCCTATTCCAAATTTGTATACTTTACACAGTTGGGTGGGTGTTGTTACAATTTCAATGTTCCTCTCTCAGGTTAGTTAAATTTTATTCATTATAAATATTATATATTTGTTTTATATTTATGTTTTTCAATATATTAATTTATTATCTGCATTTGTTTTACTAATATTTTAGTTTGTAAGTGGTGTTGTGTCCTTCTTGTATCCTGGAATAGCTGCCGAATATAGGGAAGCTGTAATGCCTTATCACATTTTCTTTGGAATTTTCAATTTTATTCTGGCAATTGCTACCTCAGTCCTTGGACTCTGTGAAAAATTGATTTTTGCTTTGTATGTATTCAAGTGATAATTATGTTAATGATATATTATTAATTACTAATGTTTTGTTAATTAGGGATAAAGAATACAAACATTTTCCAAAAGAAGGATTGTTTGGCAATTTTTTGGGCTTACTATTTATTTTTTACGGTGGATTAGTAGTATATATGGTAACAAAACCAGATTTTAAGAGATTACCCAAACCTGAAGATGGTGTGCTGCTAACTGGAGCTTTAGAATAACTGATACAATAAATATATTTATTAATAAAATCAATTAGGATATTTTATTTTTCCATGTCCCAATTTCTATAATTAAATAAACCTGATTTTGCTTTTGTTTACTATTTTTTGTGAACTTTGTGTTAAACAATTGTTTTCCAACAATTTGTTTAACACAAACAATTTTACTTTTGCATTTTTTACTTTTATTTTTTACTATACAAAATTAAAATATTAAGTTTTTTACAAATATTGTTTTACACAATTATAATTTATTTTTTTGTCAAAATATACTTGAAAAATATACTGAAAGGTATTTTTGTTATTTAAATATCAGTTTCAATAATAATGAAATCCATTATATTATTGAAACTACCTATTAATATTTTCATTGCCAATTGTTGTTTTTAAATAACCATTATGATTGTTCTCTCCAGTGGCGTAATTACGGGGATTACTTGGGCACTTGTACCCCCTGGTATTATGTAGCAGGTGCAAAGATATGCTTTTGCACCTGCAGATGCTGAACTTTATACCTATTGAAATACAATACCAACTAAATTTCATTGATTTGTTGATTTTTTTTTAAACTTATTTAAAAATGTTGTCATCACTTTAATTAATTCATATAAATATTATATTTTTATATGTATAATGTATCATATAGTACAGACACAGCACATATAGTATTTAAAATATAGGTACATACAGATTTTGATATTTGTTTATGTTATATTGTTATCAAATATAAAAACATTACCTATAGTACACGCGACTAAACTAGTTGATTCAGATTCAGTGCAGTGGCGTATATGGAAGTATTTTTTGGAGTGATCTATAAACAGTGCCACATTAAGCTATGTTGCCGCTCTAGGGCAAATTAAAATATGCCTTCCTTAGTTTTTTATTTTATGTCGAACTTCAAAAATTTTCCGCCCCTGGGTGGTTGCCCCTCGTTAAACGCGGCTCTGGCTATGAAAGAAAAACTAGCAAGTGATGTAGCACCTAGAGGCTATTGTATGTTTAAAAGTTTCTATAAAGTTATTTTGCCAAAAAGTGGTAATAATTATGTGATAAACATTCCTAAATGATAGGTGAGAGGTTCTTAGTTGTTTAAATTTTTAAGAATAAATAAAAGTTAATTTACGTGGGAATACTATATTATGTAAACTAATTAAAAAGCTCAGTAATTGGGTTACATATACAGTATATTATTTTAATTTTAATATTTTCCAAGAAACAATTTTTATTGTATATATTCATTATTGGTTTCTAATGAGTAATGAGGACGTGATATTCCCATGTCTTGTCTCCGTCTTACAAGTGCGTTACATGGCCATTTTTACGCTCAGCTATATGGTGTTCTGCTGAGCGTAAAATTTGTTATATTACGTACTTGTAAGACGGAGACAACACATGCGGGTATCTCGTCCTCTTAATATTTGTGTATTAAATATTAATATCAGTATATATTATTATGGTCTACAGATCAAAACATTTGCTTTTCCTACAGTCTACGAGTAAACAACCCGCTAAGAAATGGTGCTGTCAATATAACAATTTTAACGCATTTAACCAAGTGGAAATTATTTCATTACTATAGAATTAAAAACGTACCTATCAACTGACAATACTGTACTTGCCTGTTTCATACATTTTTAATCCAGTCCATAATATTATGCAGCAATTGTTGGTCCAGTTGTTGGTGAAATAGCAGAACTATATTTTTTAATTTTGAGGAAATATAATATAGTATAAGCATTAAAATACTTAAGTCACTATAATATAAATAAATATTTTTAGTTCAAACTTACATATAAACGCTGTTGACCTGTTGTGTAGATACCATAGAAGTTCTAAAAACAAAACGATTACAATAATTTTCGATTTTTCGATAAGGTAGGTATTTAAGGTATTGTATAAGGTATTGTATGCTTCAATTTCAAACTTTGGGGGTGGTTTCCGATGTAAAAGTGAATATCCTTGGTGCATTATAGAGGTCAAAAGTTAACATTTTCCAACAGTTTTAAAAAAAATCGAGAAAAACAAAAAAAAATGACAGAAAAGCGGAAATAAATACTGTAGTTGTCTCGCTGTACCCAACATCTGTTAACTCTAAAACAAGACTGTTGAAATAAATTGTGATCATAATAAAGTGATATTAGGTTATGATATTTATTTAATTTTTAAAACTTAAACATAAAACTATTGAAATAAACAAAGTGAACACCTACATTTTTTTAATTGTACAAAAACACAATTAATTATCTTAAAATTTGATAAAAAAATTCTCTTTAATTGTTTTATCATATTATATAAATGTTGTGAAATGAAAAGTTTAAATATAAAAGATAAACTACAAATTTAAAAGGTTTTATATTATGTACCATAGTGCCCCGTGACGTATGTCTCATTGTGTACAAGGCTGGGTCACAGTGAGACACTATGACATTTAAAAAAAAAATTTCTCTGGGTTGAAATTTCGTTAAATTATATGAATATGAATATGAATAACCTAACGCCAACCTCACCTTTTGCTATTACAAAATGTCACGATTTTTATGGTTTGAGAAAACCAAAATTTATCAGATATACTGGTTAGCCATCTATCATATTGCTAATCAGTTACGTACATATGCTATATAATTCCTACAGTCAAAATATTGACTAAACTTGAAGTTAATTATCATGTATTTTTAGTTATATAATATACAGGGTATTTCTGAAATGGTTGAGGTAACTAGTACCTATATGCGTACTCAGTGTGATGACCCAATGAAGATTTTTTTGACATTTTTTTCAATCTTCAAAACCTGGGTTTATTCAATTTATTTTTGGAAAATTGTCTTAAATGTAAAAATAAACATCCAAGTTGTATTTTTTGTAAAATGCTTATACGAATCGAGGTATCACATCATTTTCATGCTCGAATGGCCGACTAAAAAAAAAAAAAATGGTGTGCCACGTCGATTCGTATATGAGAAAAATTCAAGGTAAGCAATGGTGATAGTACTGATAGTTATTTGTTGTCGTTTAAATTTTAACATACACGATTTATAAACCCTGTGTTAATTATTAAATTATTATTATTAAATAATCATATTTAAAATAAACTTTATTTTTAAAATCAATTTGTATCTACAAAAGTTGTTCGATGTGACCCCCCTTAACTTCAATGCACTTTTCCATACGACGATGTAATGAACTTCATGTTTCTTCCAACAAATTTGGTGTTTGACGAATAATATCTGCTATACGTTATGAATAATAAATCGAAATTTTGAAATAAATAAAAAATTGCGGGCAATGGCATTATTAAAGTTCTAGAAATACGCTCTGATGTATAGCAAATAAGCTGGTTTCGATTGTTCATCTCGTTATTGAGCTGGTATTATACTGATTGATTAAGAGTTTGAAAAAGCTTATTTTTGTAAAATCAATACTTCAATATCTAATAACACTCAGAATAACTGTAGACGGTTTTTTTTAGCATATCTCATAATGTTGAGTCGAGCACAGGATATCCTACAACTTAGACTCTGCACTCGATCCCAATCCTGAAAAAAACTTAGACATAATGAATTTTAAGAAACAAACATAACTATTCAATCAAATATAAATAAATATAATATATATCCCAATTTTTTTAACTTATCTTTGTATTTAAACATTTTAATGTCTAAACCTTTTTGTAACTATAGATAATGTCCTTTGCTGTCGATATTATTTTTTCAAGATCAATAAAAAACATATAAAATCATAATGTTTACTTATACCTTTATAATATAAATGATAAATACAATAATATTTTTATACATTATTTAAGTACAAAATTTCACTCGTAAGTGTTAATATTTTGTATTACTACAGATAGTTTATACCTATACATACACGGAGAGGTGGATAGAGCGTGACTTTTTTGTAACCCGCACAGATTCCGGTATCAAAAATATAGTTAAAATATCATTTTTTATAATATATCATATACATTTTTCAAAATATCGTAAAACGTATAAATTATAACAACAATATTTTTAATAATATTATTTCGTCATTCTCTCCGTATTCTAATATGGGGGGTAATTTGGGGAGCAATAATAATGTCAATAACTATAATGGCAACAGGTTCAGATCGATTTCACAGCTGCTGCAGATATTTATATATAATTTAACTAACTGGAGATTTTTGCGTGCGGTCAACACGTATATACATATACATAATATTATTGTTTTGTACATAATAAATTATATAATAATATATTGCAGCGCAACAACTTTCGAAAAATCAAATAACGCGGAGGGGTGTGCACTATACATCTGCACCTTCATCCCTCAGACGGGTGGAATCAACGAATAAGGCGCGTAGGGAATGTCGTGGTGTTGGGTCGGCAGAGCGTACGCCGCGGCCGCGGGTGACTGGACAGCGTCGGCGCCCGCACCGTGCGACGGGGTCGACTGCAGCAGTTCGGTCATGAACCCGATGTACGTGATGGCCAGCCTGAGCGTTTCGATCCGGGACAGCCGCTTTTCGTACGCGAACGTGGGCACTTTGCGCCGGAGCTTGTCAAACGCCTCGTTCAGGTTGTACATGCGCCTGCGCTCGCGAATGTTGGCCGCACGCCGTTGCGCCAGCGTGGCCACCCGCCGCCGGATTTTCTTCGACGACGCCATTGACGACGACTTTTGCGAACTACCGCCGCTGCTCCTGAAACGATCATAATAAATATTATAATATATCCAACTCGATTTTATACAACAACAGTGCGGCCGTTGCCGCTTAGAAATTCGATAATATTGTCGCAGGACAAATTATATTAATTGTATTATAATAATACAAAGACAATAATGGTTGAATCTATTCTATTCTATTTAAATTATCTATTCTATTCTATTCTATCTAACCTTGTATATGATATACGTCCATAATAGACAATAGGCTTCATGGAATGGGCATTTTTTAATTCCCCCTCCCCCAACCACCCTACAAAGAACGAAATCGATTAACTTTTCTACACGAAAAATTGTTGAAGTTATTGATTATCAAAGCGTTTTTACTGCTCCAAAAGGTTTGAAAATCACTCCGTTCAAAATCTAAAGTGGACATATAAAGAGTCTTTAAAATGTACACTTGTCAAATGTCTTGTTTACCTATGGGTAGGAGTGCACTAAAAAAGTATTTTTTCTAAATTCTCATTTTAAAGATGAGCTCACCAAGGATTTTGTTTCGGCAACGGAAATGTATTACTTTTTTTTTTGTTTATGGTAACCATTAGTTAAAGTATAAATATTGGTCGCTCTACGTTGTCATAAACCATAAAGAAAAAACTTTATTGCTTGTAGTAGATTGTGGTGTATTATTATTATCTATTATATTTGTTAAAATTTTGTTTATTGTTTTTACATTTTGTTTTCCTGATTTAAAATTTATTTTATGTTAGTAGTATCACTCGAAATCAAAAAAGTGTTTCGTTCTCGTAGC
The DNA here is from genome assembly GCF_037042655.1 of Diuraphis noxia. Taxonomy (NCBI): domain Eukaryota; kingdom Metazoa; phylum Arthropoda; class Insecta; order Hemiptera; family Aphididae; genus Diuraphis; species Diuraphis noxia. Next base: position 21,918,763 of record NW_028301714.1, on the reverse strand, counting down.
ATAACTTCATAGTTCATTCATCATTATATTAAAGATAATACCTAGTAGTTTTGAATTCTGAGCGAAGCAATAAATGTATTGATCTTATAGTAATGTGTGGAACAAAAAAAAAAAAAAAGATTAAGAAAAAACGGAAATTTTTAAGCAAAATCGGTTTTTTTCAAAATTTATTTTGGTTTAACTCTAAATACAAATTACTGTAGATTAAATGACATTTTCATTGAATCTTTATGTTAGTATTATATTTACATCATACAATTTTTTTAAATCATGTTGAGCTAATTATAAGCAAAACAAATTTAAAGTTTTTTTTTTATATTCAAAATGATAAGTTGCGCAATGCTTGAAAAAGGATCAATTGAATAACTTTTATTTTTATTAGGTATTAAAATAGAAAATTGCACAATATAAATTCATAGATTATTTATTAACGTTTTAAATTTTGTTTAATTCGTTATAATAATATGTCGATATATGAACATATACTATCCATATTAGCTAGTATATGATTAGGAAATCACAAATGTGATGAACTCTGTTTTTTTTCTAGTAAGGCGTGGTGTCATTAAATTCCTCTTACAATATTGGTCATAGTTTCATTAAATAATATTTAACTTAACACAATTAATTTGTATTTGTTATAATAAAAATTGTGTATCTGATCAGTGATTAGTAAACAACTTAGTTAATATTATAGTTATGAGAATTATCGAAATACAAAATAAAATGATAATAATAATAATAATATTATAATTAATACTTTATTAACAATGAAAAAAATAACTCATTAATTACCTTTTGGTATTAATTTGGGAAATTGAGGTTCTACTTTTAATAATTTAACCATAAATAGTTGTTTAAAATTAATGTTTATTAACTGATGAAATATGTAATTAATTACTAATTATATAATGTATTGTTCACTTAAATTAAATAAGAACTTTTTTAAAACGATTTAAACTAAAACTATGAATAACTTGGAGTATGATGTTACCCGTCTAAAGAAAACTTTACATAACAATGTTGAAAAAAATTTAGGCACCTATACCTACTAATAATTTTTTTTATTGTAAAAATAAATGTGCAAAAAATAAAAATTTGCTAATCGTTCTGATATATAGTAGCTAGGTGTCGAGTAATGTAGATATATATTGTTATCGAGTAACATACTTTATAGTACATAGTACACAGTGCCGGATTAACCACTAGGCACGGTAGGCACGTGCCTACAGGCGCCGCTTTTGAGGGGCGCCAAAATTTAATACATTTATTGAAAATTAGAAAAATTCTAAAAAATATTTTTTTGTTGTATAAATTTTATATTACAAAAAATATACACTATAATAAGTAAAATGAAAAATGAAAAGTAATTTTAATGATTATATTTTATTATCACCGACAAATTGTTCTGGAGAGCGATCGTTTTCAGTATTGAAATGAATCAAAAATTATTTAAGGTCTACTACTAGTGCTGAACGCTTAAATTCTTTAGCATTACTAATCATAGAAAGGGAACTCTTAAATGAAATATCATTTATTAATATAATAAAAGAATTCCCTGAATGTAAGACTAGAAAGCGACAATTTGTTTTATAAAATAAAGTAGTAATAATTAAAACAAATTTGTGTTGTTTTTTTTATGTATAAGTTACAAATTTAATTTAATCTAATTTATGATAAAATATTGTATTTTGTATATCTAAAGTGTAACCTAGTGCTAAAAAAACAATGTCTCCCAGCATCCCCTCCTAAATTTGAATACTGTGTTTACTGATAATAATGTTAAACAAATACAATATTATCTAGTATATATTATTAATTTTATAATCCTATGCACTTACGAATAATTAGTATATTATGTTAGGTACATAATATTTACATTTACTTTCAAAGGCCTGGGTAGGGTGGGGTGCCAGAAAAATGTTTGCCTACAGGCGCAAAATATCTTAATCCGGTACTGTAACATACAGTATAATACTATAATGGTATTAACACTTTTTACACCATTAATTACATCGACTCTTTTTGACCTTTTTAACCTTATTATATAAGCATAAGAAAATTTCGATATTTATTAGTTTTAGATTTGTGAGCGAAATGATTTAACAATTACGTGTTTTTTGATAACGTTTGGATCTGAGGGGAGAATTCATCAACCTTACAAACAACCATACAAATTTATTAATACAATATAGTATATACATGATTCTTCATAAGTTGTTATAGTAATTGTTGAAAAATATCAAATATCCATGGGTGCGATGTTTTAAATATTTTAAGCACAAATTTTGACAAATCTCATCAATTTCTCGAAAATGTATTACTTTACAGTTAAAATTTATAAAATGTTAAAGTTTTATAGTTAAGAATGGAATATGTATACCAAGGTTCCACGTAAGTAATTCATACTGTAACCATAAGTATAATATATATATATATATATATTATATAAACATAGTTCTTTTTAACTGGAATTTCAAGTTCAACTTTTAACGAAATTACATTTTTTAATTTTTAAACCAAGAATAACATGATGCAGTTATTAGGTTATAATTATTATTCGTGGTTACTTAGAACTTTACGATTGTAAATTGTAATTTATATACACACACGAATGATATTTTCAATTTTTTCGACGAAAATGAATTTAAAATGCAATGATATTATCTGCTAATGCCTAATAATAAAATAAATTACATTAATCAGCAATCACAATACCTATAATAGTATAATATCATAAAATATGCCTAGGAATATTATATGCTGACTGCAGACCATCTTCACTCAGAATCGTTTTTCGAATACAATAATTTCATATCATTTAATTCAAATCTAAAACATCTATTACAGTGACTTTTAGACAGGAGAGCAACTTTCTTGGTTTTTTTTTAATTATTAAGAAAAGTAGGTACTGAGTATTTTTTATTTTGGCTCCATAAACTATATATGAAGCTCCAAATATTTTCACTTTTCAGTTACCTATCTGAAAAAATAATAAAATTCAAAACTTATGCACTATATAAAGAAAACACATAGCTGAATTTACACTAAGCATTCATAGCTTTGCTCAGAATCTAAACTCAAATTTTATCGAATATTAATGTTATAAAATTTTAATACCAACATCAGCCGGTCAACAAATCTGATTTACAATAAAGTACTCAATTATGTAAATAATTTAATCTAATGATATAAGTTTTATCTATTTCAATTATTTAAAAATATGGTTTGCAATTAATTTTCAACTATTTAACTCAATTGTTTATTGTTATATTATATAAATATATTATACATATGGTATATATATATGTATATGTGTGTATGTGTTGTATCAGGGGCGTACTCAAGGGGGGGGGGGGGTCGTGATGGGGTTTGAACCTCCCCCATGACCTCACTAACCTATATTTAGTCTTTTGCGTTCGTGCACATAATTTATGCAATTTCATAATTCACATTATATATAAATATAATATAACTCACAGGAGCAATTTTCTAAAAAAAAATTTTTAAAGGGAAAAAATAAACAAAATAGGTAGGATCTATTTTAAATTGTATGTCAACATGCAATATACAACGATTACATGCATTATCTGTTAAGAACTGTAAGATTAGATAGGTAAGTAAGATAAGATTAGATCTCTATCAAACATCAATGTTGATAATCTATCAAAATTTTTAAAAAGAAGGTGACGAAGTCCCAGTGATAAAAAACAAAATGTTCACCCCCCACCCCCCACCCCATTGAAAACTCCCGAGTACGCCTCTGTGTTTTATAAAGACTTTAAAACATAACTATTTCATTATAATAGCGAAGCTAATGGCCCATAGAGTTAACCTTAACTTATTAAGTTATTAAGTGCCGTATAAACAATTAATATAAGAAAAGAAGGTTATATAGCGTATCTCGATATGAGCTTAATATGCCAAAATTCAGAAATCAATGTACAATTTATTTATGTTATAAGTATTTACAATTGTTGATTTAGTAGGTACCTACCTACTATGGCCTACCTATACTTTTATAGCATACGTGTAAACGTGTAGTGCAGCGTAAAACTGTTTTAGACCATATAATAATATAAAACATACAACAATATACGTCATACCTTATACATAGTATTGTTTATTTAATAGTATTAGTATAGGTGTCGGCATTATGTTTTGTAGCATAAATAGGTTATTATTATTATTGTTATTAAATAGTTTATAATATTTTCTCAGTAATAACAGCGTGAAATGTACCAACTAATATAGAAGTCTACAGAAATAATTGTACATATATATTGAGATACCTAGCTATTATAATATGTATAATACATGGGACGTGAATTATTTGCATAAACAGGTACTTGCCTTCGCTTCCCATCAAAAATTATTATTTTAACTTTTTTTTTATTTAATAATTATTGTATATAGAAATTTCGAATAATTGCAGTGTGCAGGTATCATAATATAATATATAAATATGTAGATTGTAGATTACTTCTTTAGAACGAATACGGTTCTATTCTTATCTCACTTATGTCATATTTACTCATACATCTCAATACCTTATAGACATATCTCATAATATCATATACGTAGTATAGACACTCTTGTGTTTCTATTGTTTATTCGTTTAATTGATAATAATTCGTTAAGTCCAAGTATTAAATATGATTCATAGTTAAAATATTTAAAAACCAATTAGATTGGATATTGGAACGTAATTTCCTGTCAATGGTATTTCTTAAATTATATTTTATTATCCATATGTTTAACTTGTAAAAAAATGTTTTGTCAGGTATTTCTGTTACATCTTGGTCCTGTGTATAATATATGAAAGTAAAATAGTTTTATAATCGATATGTTTTAACCATGTCTACAATATTTTATCCGGAATAATAATAAAATAAAATAAAATTGATGAAAAATAAATGAATGAATACAAATAAAATAAAATAAATAATTTATATAATGAATGAATTAATTAAATAATGCATACATTTATAATGATATTATGATAATATTATTATATCTCTTGATTGATAAACTATATAGTAGTAGGACGTAGGTTATGAGCAATACTTTTCCGTTTTTAAATTTCTAAGAAAATGTCCACCTACCTGATAGTACCCTATCACCTCTTCAAAAGACGTCTCTGGATGCTTAATAATTTATATATTGGTATATATAAATATATTGGTATACCAATAAATAAATAAAAAAAAAACTAGAAAAATAATATAGTGCTGAATACTGCTGCAGTTCTAAGCTTTTCGTACAATTACATGGGGCGTATTTAAGATAGGTGCGTGGTGCAATATAGGAAGGTTCCCTATTTTTTTTTAGACTGTTTTATTGGATTAATCATAAAAATCAAAAATCATATACTTATGCATTATCTATAAGCATATGCTGATATACTTATAGTAGAGTGCTATAATTTACTATAAAGTTAACACGGAAAACAACGATATAATACACATAAAGTGGTATCAGAAAATTGTGTATTAAGTAGATATATAAATAAATAAATTATAAAATTATTACCTGGTAAGAGCATTTTGAGTTATACTTTGTTGCTGAGAATGATGGTTATGCGGGTTAGGCCACATTTGAGATACTGTAGATGAGTGTTGGTGAATATGGTGATGGTGTAAATGATGATGGTGATGATAGAGGTGAGCATCCGGCCAACATTCATCGTAACTTTGACTATCCTGTTAACGTGTTATATATTTATTGTATTATTTTAATAATAAATTATATTTTTATACATTTATAACCAATACAGTTAGACCAGTTGCGTGTTGAAGGTATTATTTTGGAGCAATTGCTCCTTAAAAATTGTTGGTGGATGGGTGATCCCACTGCCACAAAATACCAAGCCACCTTAGAGAATAGGTATATCATACAAAATAAAAATATAGATTCTACGCATAGGTAATATGTGTCTTACTTAATATGTAACATACGTTCTACAATCTACAGCATAAAACCTGTTAATTATAGTTCAAAAAATTAGTACTTAGTAGTAAAAACTAAAAGTAGTAGGCTGTCGTTGGTCGGTTGCATGGCATTATTTGGAAAACGCAAATAAGCAATAATAGCTGGTTTAATTTTTTTTTTTGCTGTGATGGAAATTTCGTTATAATGTACAAGTGTGGTGCTCCTCACCAAAAATGAGTTAAACCAACTATATATAGTATTGTATTACTTGCATGTTATATAAGCAGAGTAATTGTTTTAACCATTATTAATTATAAACATTAAGCAATTTTAGGACTTAATGCACATCCAATAAGGATGAAAAAGGCCACAAACAAGTATAAATATAAGGAAATACCCTCTTAAAAAAATCTAAAAAACTTATTGAGATTAAAAAAACGATAATTTGTTAAAATGTTCTCAATAAAACGAATAAAATTTCATAATGACAATCTAAATTAAATATCATGGTAGGATTATTATTTATTACAATATATATTTTAACCGTTATCCATCTATATGTATAAAAATATACTGCAAGCATAATCACAGTTAACGAATTTAACCCACTGCAGTTTGAGACATATAAAAGGTAGGATTTTTAACAGGCTACAAAGTGCACGGGTTATAATATAAGAGCTGAATTCAAGATGCTTGCCTTATGATGAAATCTCATAACTATAGCGGAGGTCCTTTTTAAAATTACATAAAAAAAAAAAAAATTGTACTGGAAAAGTTATAATATTTTTTCATATTAACAACAACTGGATTAACTCTTAATTATCCTAGATATTTGTTGAAAATTGTTTACTTACTGTGTTCGTCAAACTTGAATCCCAAGTGGGTGTATGACCCGTAATTGCGAATCCGTTGCTCATCATTGTGCGGTTCTCCAGAATATGAGAGCAAGTACAGTGAGTTTACCGGGGGCGTATTCGCTTTTTGTAAAAGCTTGATATTGGTCCATCAGATTAGCCAATGGCGATGCAAGCAGGTGTTGGTCCGTTTCAACCCTCTTGTTGCCTTGAAATATTATTTTGTAATTCTGTAAAAATCATAAAAATGTCCAACTAAATTCATTACTTGAATTGTTGATAATCAGAAATAATATAATATACGAAGTATGGAAAGGAATGTTGCGTTTTTAGGGCATTTTAGTAGTGTGGTAGCCGGTAGGTAGGTATTTGCAGAATGAAATATAAATATAAAAACGATAAAGATCTATATAAGTAAAATTCTAATTTTTTTACAACCAACGTGTAATGTAAACACTGGTTATCGTTTGCGCATCACTATTGTTGATTTTAACCTTTTTTGTAAGACATTTGCGCATCGTTCGGTTTTTGGGTTATGGTTATACATCCATCATCTATCGTTTGCACATTGACCGTTTAAAAGACCCTACATCAATTTGCACATCAAAATTATTCAACAATAGAAATGAAAAAAAAAAAGCGGGTAAGTCGTGTTTGTCGCTCTGCTGTACAGTAGGTTACAAGTGGGTTACTGTAATGGATGGAATTAAATTTGAATCTAATGATATTATATCATTGTATACAAAAAACGATTCTGAGCGAAGACGGTTTATCTGTCTAGGATATATTATAGATTATTAAAAATTTTCAAATCTTAGTTTTAAAAAGAAAATTTTTTATGAATTTCTAGTTTGAAATAATTTGCGAATTTTCGTGATTTTTATATATGTTGTCAAAATTCAAACTTTGAATGCTTGTAAAAAAAAAATTGTGACTACGCATTTCTTTTATTTTTCAATTTTTATTGTAAAAATATATTATGAGCCTTGTATTAAATTTTCAAATCTTAGATATAAAAAGAAAATTTTTTTTCTATAGACTATAACTATATGTTACCATTGTTACCTACGTCCAATTGTAAAACCTGGGTAAGAATAATTTAAAAGGTATCCATATTTATAACCATATATTTTATCTCATGGATGTAATGAACAATGATTTATTAACGTATGGTCGTTGAACAATTTTGAACTACAAAAACAATGAATGAAACTAATCGTATATTTGGGCAAAAAAATGTAATTTCATCTATTATGACAGCAGTAGCTGATATATTAGGATGATTTATGACGTATATGAGTTATATAATATACAAATCCTTCTTTGAACTCTATATATAAAATGTTATATGTATAAAATAATAAATTAAGCGCTAGAAAATTATTTAATTTGTTACGGCATCAGTCGTGTGTCGAAACGCATGTCAAATTTAATAAATATTTTGCTAAATGAGGGTATTCGCGCTAAGCCTCCCTACATATTTTGATTTGTTCAATAACACTGTCGCCCTCCGTTTAACCGCGTGTTATGATATACGATTAGCATTACACCCTTAGTTGACTGCAGTAGCATCTGCCGTATCCTTTTTATATATTGTTTTTATCAAGTGTATATTACAGTATCCCCTCATATGTTTTTTGTGGAATAATGGATATTTTTATACATAAAAATGATTGAAACCGTATAACTCATTGAGAATTTCAAAAATGTTTAGAATATTTATGATTAAAGTCATATTACATAGTTATAGTCGTACCTATATAAATGGATGGGTTTAACTTGAACTTTATTTTAATTTTTCCACCAGTATTATTTTGTTTAAATCTTATGTTAAACAAATATTAATTTATTTACCTAACTTCTGGGTGATCGAGGAAACGTTTTTAATTTAAATAAAAGTAGGTATATATTCCAATAATAATATTAATATTTTAATAGTTATGTATAAATAACATCAGCTGTTCACTTGTTTGTCACCATAACTAAATGATTCTATACGACTATACAACAGTATCACGCTTGAAGCTATTCCCCTCTTACCAATATACACACGGTCTATTGTTATTTGGTATATTGTGTTGCCTTTATTAATTTTAATAAAATAATGCAATGCACCGTGATCTCAATACTTAATATTTAGTTGAGCGTGTAACGATATTGTTATATATTGCCCATGCAAATATAATAAATATTTATGAAAACAACTACATATACGCTTCTGCATGTAATGATATTTTAATATAACTTTTAATAATTTAGTATAGTATATTTTCTTTAATACAATTATTATTTTTAATAAATAAATATACCTAAAGTTTAAATTATATACTACCTAACTGAGTAAATACATCAAAATATAATAACATATTATATTATGCCCGATTTTCATGTAAATATTATATTGTATTTTATATATATTCGTTTTTTTAACATTTAAACTACTTTTATTTAATTATTTTTGATCAGAACAACTAATAATAATTCAAATTATAGCTGATATACCCATCTAAATGGTAATATAAATATATAATAAAAATACATAATTTCTTAATGAATTTGATTTTACCTCACATATTATAATTTATCACAAAAATAAATAGATTTCTGAATAGATTTATTTTAATGTTGAGCGTACCAATTAATTGATTGAGCTTATAATGATATGTTATTTTTGTGTATACCCGTGTACCTACCTACTAAATATATAATCATCACTAATGACTAATGAGTAATGAGTAATGACTATATATCACTGTTACAATATAATTATATTATATAAATTATAAGTAGGTACCTACATCTTTATAATTTATGGAAAATGTTTATAGTTTATAATCTTTCTTCAATATTCAGAATTTAGATAACTAGCTATCATTATTAATGTTTTTTGTACTTATGTAATATCTACTATAATTATACTGATATACTCTAAAGTTTTTTTCTTGCATGATTTTTCAAATTGCAAATTTACTAGTTTAAACTTCAACTTGAAAGTACCTTTGATTTTTAAACACGTGATAGTCAATATAGGTAAATATTATGATTTTATAATCTCATGTATCTAAACATTGTAAACATTACATGGACCCGTGCCCCGTGGCTTTTTATTTTACAAACTCGTTGGTAAATCAATGACAGGTGTTATGCGTAAATAATCACGTGTAAAATATTTATAACGGTTATTACAACATGAATACATGATACATGGACTCGTGGTACATACATGAGTTAACTTATGCCAATTAATAATTAAACGGAAATACTGAATTAGATAATATTAATACTCCATTAATAATGGATTATAAATCATTAAAAAATTAAGCCAGCTTGATGTTTATAGTTTACTGCGTAGTGCGTTAATACAGTTAAATGTATATAGAAAAGCAGAATACCTATACACATCTTAACTAACAAGGTTATCAATTTAACATCACTTTTTGTTTAAGTGTACCTAGGTTGGAGGGCCATAAATAATAAACATAATATGGGGAACATTATTGATGTTCTATTACGTGTCTTACATTTTAATAGGTGTGATATAAGATTGGGTAAATCAGATATTACTTACTAATTAATTATAGCTTTCCCGTCCAAGGCATTAAACCTGTGCCAAAAATTATAAATATATTTTTAAAACAAAGTATAAGTATATGCCATATTTTTACTATAATAGTAATATATATGTAACCAATAACAGCTATTTAAATAAAGAAAAAAATATTATTTTTACGTGAGTTGAAAAAAATTCATATTTACCTTTTTCTACGTTTAGGTTTGGTAAAAATAAGCTATATACAATATATACTCTTCAAACCTCTAGTGAGGGTTCTATTGATATTTTGAAAACGATTGAATATTTTTTGAGACTATTAACTTAAAATAAATTAACATCAATTCTAAACTGTATAATCAGACTTTTCCAGTAAAAAGATTTAAAAAAAAACATTAAGCTACCAAAATTTAGTATTTTTTTTTTTTTTTTTTTTTTTATTAGGGTTAAGGCTTCGACAACTGAGGTCATGAGCCTGAAAATTTAGTATTATGTGTGTAAATAAAAATGTCTATCCCCGGGGACCAGGACAAATTCCTAATTACGCCGCTAACTATAGCACTATTATATCGGTTTATCTCTTAGAGTAGTTTGAAATTTTCACAAAATCAGTCAAGTTGTTTTTGAATATTTATTAGCTCCAATTCAACTCTTATACAGTAGTGCCCAGATAGGTTAACAAGTACTGCAACTGCATGTACTATCTTGATGGGGCGGGTTAAAAATACCTGAAGTTACAGGGGAATTTATAACTTTAAAATCTACATTTTGGTCTATAATAATTAATTTCCGTGAACTACAGTGGTTAATATGTGTGTTGTGTGTAAAGTTATGGAATGCAGCAAAAATATTATTGTTTATAAAAACAATAGGCGATGGCCGATGTGTGGGTAACTTATTTTAACTGCATCTGCTCTCAAAATACTTTTGTGCTCCATTATACTGTCAAATATTTCATTTAAGATATTGTTTATTTTTTCAAGGCCATGATAGGACGATTTGATGCATGCTTTTACCTCATCTGTCGGAGTAACCAATTGCAACCATTTATATGCAAAATTCTACTATAGTTAGTAATATAATATATAATATGTAACCAATGACAACCATTTGTAGAAGAAAAATTTCTTATTACTAAAAACAGTAAAAACAGTCAAGAAGACTTAAAATATCTTGAAAATTTTATCTTACATGGAAAGTAACCTTCTTTGATGAAAATTTAAATTTTTGAACACCCCAACTAGATTCTTTATGTTCATACCAAATAAGATACGGAAGTAGAAAATTGACGTATTTCTGTTACCCCGAAAGGTGACGCCAGATATAAATAAAACCACATATCATTGTAAAACCAAAACTTTAATCGCTAATCACTCCACTGATGGAAACCTAAAATTATATTATTTGTATTATCAATTATCACAGAACGACAGAACAATTACTTATTAATAGTCAGCAAGACGAAAAATGGTACGACACTTGGCAGTTTTATGTTGAGTACCCAATTATTTCTAAACTTTTTACTTTCTAATGTAAATTTTTAAATAGTACCTAAATAATGTTCAATTCTGGTGTCTACGCCTATACAATATTAATTATTTAATTAGTAAATTTACATTTTTAGATTTTTAAATGTTTTTCATCGATTTTCTGCTGACAAGTGACATTTATATTTATTACAGTATAACATAACATATATAATAAAACATTTTAATTATGATCTACCACCTGGAAAAATTTCTAGATATACGCAACTACCTGACTATCCACTAGATATAGTAAATACTAAATAGGTATATAAAGCTGATTTAACTAAATAATTTAAGTTAGTAAATAATTTTATTTATTTATATACAATACTATAATAATCTATCAGTTAACTTCAGACACTACCTATCATATACTTAAACGTCACGATTTATATCATAGCTTAAAGGCACCAACTGAAGTACCTCATCGTACCTATTTGATAATATATTACTATTTTTTTTTTTATAATTTGTGAATAAAATATAATTTATATGTGAAATGCGAAACTCTATGTTATCAAAAAATATTTAATATCTACACCGCAAAATAAATATTTCACTATTATAGAAACAAAAAGCTTAGTGATGGTGCCTAGGTCAAGGCTTACTTATTAGATTGTACAGGTAATTGTTTTGCACTTATAATATTGAATTATGCGCACGCGAGTGTTTATAGAATACCATGCACATGTCATGCAATGAAATTGTGCAATTCCTTTTTAAATCATATACACAGCTATAACTAATAGCTTAGTAAAATAATAGAATAATAAACATAAACATCACAAACAATGTTTGTAACTTTCATAACAATAGTTTTAACAAGTACTAATAATCGAACTATAGAAATGCGCAATAGTTAATTAATATTATGGGTAATAAATATTATTCTACTCTTACCTATTAAATAAATAATTTTTTTAAACCAATTTGTAACAAAATCGATTTTGGTTTTTAGTATAACTCAACAGACGATGCTTGCAATTTTCAATTATTAGGTAGTTATGGAACAAAGACAGAATTTATTTTGTCAAATACTGAAATACTGTCGTTAAAAAAATGTCAGTGTTTCCATTTTTAGATTCTGAAGGGAACGATGAGTGTATTGAATTTTGTATTGGTTTTTGTTAGTGTCTATAATAGTAATATCTCTATACACCAACATTAGTTGGAAAAAATACTACAATTTTCAATTTTCAGGGTGGTTTCGGATAGAAAATTGGTCTAGGTGGTATTTTTGAGTAATAATAATTCCTATATTTTTCAAAATAATCAAGAAAAACAAAAAAAAAAAATAAGTAAAAAAGGGAATGTTTACACAAAACGAGTTTTCAGCCAAATCGAATAAAATTATTTTGGTAGTCTAATATATTAATACAACATATAACATAAGTACTTCGTAGAATATACTGGCAGACCGTCTTAGTTCAGACTTTTTCAGAATCATTATTCGGGTATATAATATCATTGAATTCAAATTTAGCACATATCCATTCAGTGCCGTAGCTAGATACTAGTGTGCCCCGGTGCAAATTGGTGTAGGTGCCCCATAATTTTATAACATAATTTTCTTTTTTCTTTGTTGTATATTTTAGGTCATGTTATATCAGATAATCGGTAAGGGCGTAGGGCCCTTTCAAGATCAAGTGCCCCGGTGCATTGCACCTGCACCTGCACCGGCGGTTTCTACGGCACTGTATCCATTACATTGACCACACAAGACATATTATGTACAGCAGAGCGTGGTACCTACCAACCTACCCATCTTTTATTTATTTATTTACGAACTTATCTTATAGTAAAAATATATGTATAATGTAATATATTTTTTAATGAATTATTTATTGGATTATTATTTTTTTTTTTACGTGTAGTAGATAGTGATACCAATATAACTCGTAGTACCTATGTGAAATATTATAAACCCTATAAGTCACAGCTAACTGCCAACTATCTATTATTGAAAATTTAATTTACAAAATATTTAAGTAGAAGCTTGTTAAGTCAATATGACATATTAAGGACAAGGTAGATGCATTGGCCAATCAAAACTCAGTAGGTATTGAAATTGAAAATGAATTAAATTAAGTTTTATAAGCTTTATAATATAAGTTCAAGATTGTACCTAAGGTTTATAATAATATTAAAATGAAAAATAATCTATATATAACATATCATTATATCATATATTAAGATAATGCAACCAACAACATATATGGACATTAGATCAGTGTTTAAATGTAACCTGCAGCACCTTAGCATTGGATACCACAAAACTATATGACATTGTCTGGAAAAATAGAGAATTAACAATACTCCATTCATGGAAATAAATGGCAACCTCCTCAACTTCATAAAAAACTTCCTAATAGACCAAAAATGTAGTGTAGAAATCTACGACAAGATCTCATCAATCATCTTCCCATATAATTGAAAATTGACTAATACAACGAGGGTCTGTACTCATCAGTGTCAATCTTTTTCTGGTAGGTTTAATACTTTAAATTTAAACGATATATGAAAAAAACATACCCAAACCTGTAAAGTTTACTCTCTTTTCTGACAACTGTCAAACGTATTGTAGCAAATCACATATTAAAAGCTACCCTTTTCCTCTAACAAGCACTTGAATCTATTTTCAGATGATTTTCAGAAATTGGTTTAAGTTTTTCGGTCATATAAGATTCCCAACCAAAATTTAATTTAATGAATTCACAACTTTCTGTTAAAAATAGTATCTGCATCCTGTGCTTCTAGGAATTAAAATACGAAGGTCAATTAAGAATTTATACGATCAAAATGCTCGAAAATAACTCCTGGGTATCTGACACAAAAAGTCTTTCTACAATCTACAAAGCATTTATACTTTCAGCCATTGGTTATGGAAATATTATCTGCAATTCAGCAAAAAAAAAAAAAAGACACAGTTAGGTACTCTGGATCCTATCCATGATTTAAGTATATACGTTTGGCCACAGCAGTAGACTTTAGAACGAGTCCTGCATGTTGATATAAATAGCATACTTTTCTACGCGTGAAAGTTTCCCCTCCACTACAGATGCCAATCATATTCCAAAATATATTAGTGCTCGAATTGAGTGGGTGGGGGTGCGCAGGGGGACGGAGCTCTCCTACTATTTAATTTTTTTTTTGGCGCATCCCTGCTATTTTTTTTTACTTAGACGGGGGACAGTACAAACTAATGTCCGAAATAATTTTTATTAAAATATGGATTTTTAATTTATGTCAATTATATAAAATTTTTACTATTTTTCATATCAAAATTATTTTTTAAATCATAGTTTAATAATTTATTAAATCTTTTCCACATAGTTTAAGATATATATACGGTTCAATATCTACAACCGTGCTTTTCTACGGTCCATAGAATAGATATATGGTGCACAGGTACAAGTGTGTGATGGACGATGGTATACTATAGCCATGACAAATTTTCACGGGACTATCTAAAAAAATCGTGTTACGTACATAGTGTAAGATCTTACTTTATGGTTCTGAACGAAATGTTATCAGTTTCAGTTATTACTGTTATGATGGTTATCATTTATCGGTGTTTTGAATTTTTAGATTTTGCAATGTATTCAAATTTCGGCTTTTTAAGTAATTTTATGTTCAATTAATTATTAAAATTATTATAATTGAAGACATTAAAAATATTATAATATGTTTTCTTTACAAATTACACATTCACACAGACCAGAACAAGATTATAACAATAAAATTAGTATTTTTCATATAATTAAATCAATTTAGATATTGTTATGAAAATATATTATATTTGGAATTTAAATATGTGTAACTGAAAAGTGGTAGATATTCAAAATGTACGCAAGATGGGTGATGGGGAGGGAGTGTGGGGGGCAAAGCCCCCCACGGTTTCTGGTTTTGTGTTGATTAATTGTGCACTTGGAATGCAATTTTTAAATCGTTGGATTCAGCTCCTCTACTTAATTTTTCCCAATTCAAGCACTGTATATTATTTAGATTAAAAATCTATCCGAACACATCTTCAACCTAGCTATTGGCTATTGCCCACTCGATTCATAATATTTGATTACTATTAACTTTATAACAACGAGTGAAAATTAAGCCATCCAATCATAATCACTAAACAAAATTCGAGCTCCTGTCCCGGGTCCCGAGTCACCAAGAAATAATACTGAATCGACTGAATACTGTAACCATAGAATAGATAATTTTAATTTAATAAAATTTAAAAATTACTGCAGAGGAAATTTTAATTTTTTTACGTTTTGTCTTTAAAATTAGTGACATTTTAATAAATCGTGTTTAATCCTTATATTAACTTATTTATTATGGGTACTGCGTAATATAAATAAATAAGTGAGTACTAATTATATAGCATAAGTGTTACACTATTATTATGTGTTAAGCACAGTCGCACAGACATACTCAACTTTTTTTAAGTCTATGGTTTTAACTTTTAAGTAATAAATTAATACCTGACTATTATACATTTGTAATATATACATATAGTCCGCGTTAGAATTTAATAAATGCTAGATGGTAACACTTATTACATATTTAATATAACATTTTATTGTTGCGACTATAGTGATACATGAATCATCAAGTTATTCGTATTTTTTTCTATCGAATAAGGCAATTAGAATTAATTTATGATAGAAATCCTGATTGTTATTCCATATTTCCAACACTATAATGCTTCGTAATAATTTGATAAATATAACTGCTCATTAAAATGTTAAAATGTATAATGGAAATATTTTGGAATGCAGAAAATTTTTTTTATCGATATAAAATGAATATAAAAAGTTAACTACTAGCATATAACTTGAATTACCATGCATAATTTTTTGTATAATATCTATCTTCTTACATATATACCAGCTCGTTATTTTCATTATTATTTGAAAAATCTTATAAATATACAATAAAAACATGATATTGTAATTTTAAACTTGACATAATTTTATTTATATTATTTTTATAAACATATAAACGATTATGAAATAATTTTCACAGCATATCGTCAAAAAAAATATTTATATTTTATATGCCTGTAGGCTATAAATTATAATACATCGATACTTATTTATAATATTGTGAGACTCTGGCAAGACAAACATATAATATAATTATAAATTATAATAGTTAGAGGTACTTACGTTAGTATATTCATATTTAATACCACTGTTAATATTGATCAAGTAAATAATACTATTGAGTATTATTACTACTCAGAACTCAATGGTAATACTTAATACTGTAATAGTTAGACTGACAAACAAATACTTTATGTTGATTCTACGCACAATTTTATAGGTTCGTGTAATGAATGGCTTAATGATATTTGCGGACTTACGGTTCGTTTTTAAATTATGATTAATTACATTTTTAGGAAAAAAGTACGTTTTGAATCAAATCCACTATGGCATTAATATTTGACGGGTATGTAGCTATCCAGTATATTTTATTTTTTTTATCGAATCATATTATGTATTTTAACGAGTTGAGAATGATGGTGCAAAAAAAATTTATGAGAACTATTATTTTGGAAGTTATAGACTTCCAAAGTTTGCGATTTTACGTTTATACAGCGTCTATAACGAATTTTAATTTTTTTTTCTACATAATTTTACATAAATTAATAAACAATATCTGTTTCTTCATCATTATTAGTACCGCTAAGTTAAAGTAACATACCTAAGTATATTAATATAGCGGCTTCCTTCTCCTAACGGCTCCGGTCGCCAAACTTAAGGGGCCCACTTCGACTTCCAGCTCCGGGCAGTAAACTACCAAAGGCTAAACAGTCCTATAGTTAAAAAAAAGTTCGATTAAACAACTTCGTGTGGCATTAAAATAATGTTACACGCATACGTATAAACGTAAAATCACAAAATATGGAGTCTTCCAAAACAATGGTTTCCGCAATGTTTTTTTTTTGCTCCATCGTTCTTAACTCGTTGGAATACGTATGATTCGGTAAAAAATCAAAAAACACGCTGGGTAGTTAAAGTGAATTTATGCCAAATATTTTATTATTATCACATAGATATTAACATAATCTACGTGATTGAAACGTGTCCCGTAGACGCTGCAAAAGTTTCATCGTCTCGCAAATCGCAATGGTCTACACCGTATAATCTCTGCTAGAACTATAAATAAATCGACTTTTTGTTTGTAATTGTTTAGTTAATTGTTACGAGTAAGAAGTGAATTACATGTATATTAATGTGTTATTTGTCATTATAATATGAAAGTATGGAGGAAATGAAGTGGTAAATAAAACCCATCCCGTCGTCCAAGAGCATTTTTGACCTTACGTTTGGCGGCATTTATTTATTTTCGGCTGCCTACACTGTCGCCGTTCCAGGGTTACGCCATTTTTCGTTCTGCCACTGAACTCTATATGTATAGAGTTCAGTGCGTTCTGCTTATCACGCTTATCATCATTCGACGGAACGGGAAGCGATCGAATTAATAATAGGTACGTAATTTTAATTAATAAAACGACTTCGGTGGCCAGTGCCCAGTGCTGAGTGCGTCACTCGTCGTGAGTCGTGACCGATCCGAGTGCAATTTACCATTTTGTCGTTGTCCCAGTTTATCGTCAATGGTATTTTTTTTACTAAAATACTATTAATTCACGAGCGTGTTGTTCCATTTTCGCCGTTTAACGACAACGATGACGATATCCCTACACGTTAAACGTGTAGCGGTCGTCATATTGCAGTACAATTGTTACTGTTGGACTTCGGACGTCGTGTCGTCCCGTTTCAAGCGCGTGTTTAAGTGGTGATTGTTATTATTGTTGTTTACCACGCCGACACGCGGCGGCCGTCTGGGTTCGCGTAATCGAAGATTGCCGCAGTGCGCATTAAATAACAGCCTTTAACGATCGCAATTAATTGTGTACGCGTAACGTGTTCGTTTTCCCTTCCGCCGTGCCTTTCGTTTGTTTTGTTTATTTGTTGTTCGCCGTGTCGTACGTGGGTCGTATAGACAGTGGGGAACGCGCAACCAGTCCGCCAGAACCGTACGCACAGCCCCCTTCCCCGTACCCACCGCGTTCGGTTGCGTAAAAACCGTATAAATATCTCGGCTCGTCGTCGGACGAGCACCAGTTGTCAGTCGACGGTTGAACATAGTCGTAAGCCGCTACGAGTGCAGAGGTATTCTTCAAGTCGTGTGTTTTCGTTGTATGGGTGAGTGTCGACCACTATAATAACTAATGTCCATATATGTATTTATCGCAAAATTATCACGTAATACTCTTAAGAAGAAGACGTGACGGTGCGATGCGTCGTTTGTACAATAGAATCATAACAGTTACGGCTTTGTCGGGCTCGACAACGCGAAATGTTTTGGTAATATTTGCAACTGTACGACGTTGACCACTGTAACTACCAATGTGTAGGTGATAAGTAATAACATACCAACCTATATTATATTCGCCGCTCTAAGCGGTTTTCTTATTTCCGTCCGTTTTCGACACCTACTCGCACTGGTCTTGGCCACCACAAGTTACAATTCGTTACTGACTTCCAGTTACCGTGTCCGACCATATTAATATTCATAGTTTTATACCTAATAATTATTATAATTGTCGGGCAGGTAATTACGTACCGCTGTCACGGACGTACGTAACTGTGTCAATGTTCCCACCCGTATTTTACCACCCGAACGATGATGGGACCGCGAAAGAGTGGGTTCGAACTCCTTGGCCCAATTATAATAAGCATTTCAATCTCTGGTTCTCGCCACGGACTCGCTCTTTCCAGTACCGTTCGTTGTACACTTCAACAGTTATTGTTTGTACGTGCCTTTCGATATTTTTAATAATATATTGTGTCAAATCGAGCGAGTATTAATTAATTTCATTGAATTTGACCCGTACCCACACCACCAAACGTGTTTTGTAGAATTATTGTTATTTCCAGTTAGTTATTACTAACTTATTCCGAGCTGCGAGTTTCGAAACTGTGGCGTGTCGAAACGATTATGTGATAAAAAAATACATTACGTTTACAGTTTTCTATTACTATTTATTAATCGTATACACTATTACCAATGATTTTACTCAATTTTACTCAATACTTATCAATGCTTAATATTACGCATCATTTGTATTATGACTATCATAAAGTAAAATTTCGTTTAGAGTATTAAATTGTATTTACTTCTATGAAGATTTTTTTATCGTCTTGAGCTGTAGTTGGAATTTAATCTCGTTTCGTTTTAACTTCTTTTGATTGAAATAACGCTGTAATAGGTTATTTCCGTCTTTATTTTTCTACGAAAGATATTTTAACAAAAACTGAGATCTTTTATACAAACCTAATGATTTCTCCTGAATAATTTATGAGTGGACAATAATATATATTATGTGCCTATGTTACTTTGTTTAATATTTTAATGAATCATACGTTATTAATAGATTTATGAGTGATATCATAAATGTTCAATTAATCTAATTTATTTGTTAATTGTCGGGTATAATTTATTCATTGTTAGGTTCAAATGTATAAAAATTTTGTTTTTAAAGCTTATTTTAGTTATTGCTGATTTAGTATTACATCATAATTCATTTAATTTTACTTAAAATGTATAATAATATGCATCGTACTATAAGCAGCACTGATTGTGGTAAAATAACATTTATCGATTTTTTGAATAATTTTTCATACAAATTTATTATGATCTTGCATATTTTTTTTATAGTTACATTCTTACCATTACCTTTATTAAATTTATTGCATTATAGAATATACCAATATACCTACTTTGATACCATAATTTATATAATTAATTAAGTACATAATTCATAATATATAAGTTTATAGTATGTAACATAATACAACAACAAATTTTATGATGTCACAATAATTTAGTTGCTATAAATATTATCTAGGCAACATAAAAAATGTAAGACTATTGAATTTTATTTTGAATACAACATAACCCTGCTGCTTGTTGTTCACTTACATAATATTTTTTAATTCATATTTTTAATTTTGAGCATTATTATTGTTATACTCCTATGACAAAATAGACATACAGGTTTTCTTTAATTCATTATTCATTTCTAAAATATATAAATCCATGTAATCTATACTGATAATTAAGGTCAGTAAATCTAAGTGCATCTTAACATTGATTTTATTTATGTTTAAAGAGCGTGAGAAAAAATTACTAGAAGTAGAAGGACCTGTTGGCGCTGCAGAAGACAGCTGCTACAGGGATGAATCCAGCTACATACCAACAGTCGGTAGATGGGGAAACGAATGGCCGAGTTGACTCGAAACCCGGCCTTCTCCTGACAACCACAACGATGATGACGAGTATACATTTTGGCTGAACAATGGCCAGAAAGCGGCCGACTGGCCTATTGGTCAGCCTGTGCCTTTGCCGAAATGGGGTAGTTCAAGGCCACCCCATACGGTCAGCTCGATTGAGGAATATGAAGAGCTGACTAGACAATTTGAAAATGAAGTACAGATTTTACTTCAGGCATATAATTATGATTCAACAACTAACTTCATAAAGTAAATAAAATATTAAAAAAATGTACTTATGATATCAAACTTAAATTATAATTAATTTTTTAGATTTTATAATGAATACAAAAATGGGAAAAGTGATACGCTGGAGAACTTCTTTCGGGAATATAAGCCACCATTAACTAAAAATGCAAATACCTGTGTTGGACTTGGTTTATTATTGATTGGGAAATTAGCATTGTTAGAAAAGAGATTTCCTGGTGTTAAAAATAGTCTTTATATGGTATCTTGTGAGGAATCTATAGAAGTAAGTTTTCATTTTATGCAAATATAAATATGTAGATTTCTACTAAAATCTTAAATTTGTTTTCATATACTTAGAGCCATGAGGGATACATAAGTAATGACTACCCAGACCCATGGGTAAGTGATAAAGAACATGTAATGGTTGCAATGCAAATTAAAATCAACGGTCGTAGTGGTGTGATATTGCTGGATCCTGGTTATCAAATAGGTAGAGTCATAACTGTAATGGTTGATCAACAATATCCCCATACCGGTAAATATTTTGACTTAAATTATGTTATTTATTTAAACTCAAATATGTTATATTTATTAGGTCGTTTTGTGCCATCATCCTGTCCGCAAAAAGAGTATTGTTATCAAACAATGGTTGGTGAAAAATATGTGCAATGGTCTGTATGGAATGGATCACCGAAACCAGAAACTAACTTGGTATATATAGGGGCGTCTTATCATTCACCAGTGTCTGTCACTGAACGCCGAAATTTGGTTTACAACTTTAGAAGCTTATTGGCCACTGATAGAAAAGGTCATTTGCTGGCTGGTGTCTATTTCAAAGCAGCGCCACAGTCCACATTTACATTGTTTTGCGATGATGACCAAGCTTCAACAATTAAACACCGAATTAAAATTCCATCTGCTAAATTTATAACATTACATGTAAAGAAAACTGAATTAAATATTAAATTGTATCCTATTTATTTAAATATCAATATATTTTTAGGAAATCGATAATGATGTTGAGAAGATATTAGATACAAGTAGTAAACATCTCAAGATGACTAAGATTCAGTTTTGTAACATATTATCTGCACTTGCAAAAATATTAGAAGATAAAGACTTTCTTGATCAAATGTGTAAGATTAATGATGATATATACAAACTTGGAGTTGATGAAAATAACAATAATGAAGGCGTTAATAATTACAATTTATCCGGTTAATTTAGCATTAACAATTTCATAAATATTATTTTTTTCTATTATGTACTTTACTAAATTATTATTTTCACATGTGGTATTTAGATAGAATTTTTTCTAGTTAAATATTTTACAGAATTTTTTTTTTAATTTATTATTATTTTAGTTATTCAATTGGACAAGGAAAATTTGATTAGAAAATAAATATTTTTTTTTTGAAGAAATTTTTGTTTTTTATTTATATGATTATTATAAGTTCAAACTATAAGCTAAGCTTTACCAGCAAGAATCACTAATTAAATTCAACAAAATCAATTAATTGCTCACATATAAAGAATAGAAAATAAAAAATAGTTACCTAACATTAAAAATGGTCTAATCCTATATCAAATCATAATAATTCTTATAAAATAATTAATATTACAATATTAAACATATCCTATTTTAATTTTAAACTTTTTCACATCCATTTCTTAAAATCGTTTTATGGAACACAGCTTGAAAATGAATTTGTGACAATAA
Organism: Diuraphis noxia; assembly: GCF_037042655.1. Classification (NCBI taxonomy): domain Eukaryota; kingdom Metazoa; phylum Arthropoda; class Insecta; order Hemiptera; family Aphididae; genus Diuraphis; species Diuraphis noxia. The sequence goes on along the minus strand of NW_028301714.1, from coordinate 21,895,646 downwards.
AAAAACATAAAACTATATTATTTAATTAATGAAGATTTAAAATTGAAATGCTAGTTTAATTTAAGCATCATTTACAGGATGTTGTTCAATCTTTTTAGGTGTCCGCTGCTTAGCTGCACGTTTTCTTCCTTGATCTTGATGACCTTCCACAGCTAACACCTCACTGCAAAACAAAATATATTTATAATTAAGTTTAAATAAATATAAATAATTATTTCATTAAAAAAATACTATTATTAATTGATTCAAAAATTAATGTATCAAGACATTTCACAACTTATGAAGTACACACAACATTCATGAAAGTTATTATCTATATCTTGCACACTTCTAAATATGTATACATATATAAATAGATGTAAATTAAAAATATTTATATACAAATTCTTGGCTATTTTCAAAGAATTTTAATATGACCCAAATGGAGAGAATATTTAACAAATGGGAAATCAACCAATTTTTAAATTATTATGGCAAACTATGACTCGAGATGTAGTAATAAATGGAAAAATAAAATATTGTATAGTAGATTTATCATGGTTAGGTGAATCACCAAATATGTCAACCCTCTTTTTATTTATCATTAACACAATTTATCAAAATGGTATTTTAAGAATTTTTAAATTCACTTGGACTATATTTTTAAATTCTTGATATTATGCATCACTCACATACGTTACACCCGCATGTGTTGTCTCCGTCTTACAAGTGCGTAACATTGCAAAAACTGTTTCGCGTGGGAAAGAACCGAGAAAGCTACAATTTAACTAAGAAACGAAATTTTCTCTACATAAAAAGGAGAATTTTGTCTGTGCAATATCATATTTATTTTTTCGATATCAGAACTACAAAAAAAGTTATTCATGCTTAAAAAACACAAAATTAATGTATTATGAAACAATAAGAATTTTTTTCGTATAAGTGATATCGAAAAAATAAAAACGATATTGCACAGACAAAATTCTCCTTTTAATGTGGTGAAAATTTCGTTTCTTAGTTATAACTGTAGCTTTCTCGGTTCTTTCTTGCGCGAAACAGTTTTTGCAATGTTATGCACTTGTAAGACGGAGACAACACATGAGGGTGAACATCCTCTTAAAGAATATCCGTGAACAAAATTTTTTGATTTCAAATGAGAATTTTTAAACTAAAATTATACAGTAGATAATTTTTTTGAAAATTTTGAAGTATCAGAATCAATAAGTAGTTTTAATATTATTTAAATTTTACTCTATACCTTCGACACAAGCTATGCTTACGGAAGGTATATAATTTTTTATTCAATTGTATGTATTTAATTGTATGTATAATATAATAAAAAAAAATGTATACAAATAACTTAGAAATTGTTGAAATAATGTGCATAATATTATTACGTATATGAATTGATAAAAACAACATTTGATGTAAATTTCCAGTTTCTAGGGTTATTCATTATTTAAAAAATAATAACATCAGTATTCAGTACTAGAAAATTTGAGTGATTCCAATGTTGTAATATTAAAATGCTAATAAAAATTTTATTTGACTTTCTGGTAGATATTTTTTATTTGATAAAAGTAGTCAAAGTCATGTAGAATCTTATATTGAATTTTCAAATCTTAGGTAAAGATAAATTTTTATTTATTTTAACTTTAAATGCTTATTAAAAAATTATGACTATGTATATTCAATATTCTTTAACTACCATTGTGAAAATATATAAGGAGCCTTGAATTAAACTTTTAAGCTTTTTTGCTAAACCAATAAAATTTTAAAGTCATTTATAAGACAAAAAAAACTAAAAAATTTAAAATTTAAAAACTCCTATAAATGACTTCAAAATATTTAAAAAATGTTATCAAGAATAGAAAATTTCATAATTTGACCAACCTAATGCACCAACTAGATACACTTTCTAATCTGAAAAGCTAATGAAGTTGACAATCAGAGCATTATTTGGACAACATATTATGTACACAGACACACAAAAAAAAGATATTGTAAAACAATACATTCATCATTATTCTCAGAATCTAAAAGTAGAATTTGTAACCTATAGGCATAATTGAAAGAACCAAAAATAATTAAAAACATGCTCAAATAAAAACTTCATTTAAATTTTAACTCACCTGACAAAACTGTCTTATGATTTTTAATACTACCAGTAGCATAGTGAATAATTTTTAAACTTAACTACTTAAGCAAGACAAAAAATTAAGTATGCAACTACCAACATAATTTTTACAGCAAATAACAATAGTCATATTATATTAAATGGTTTTGTATTTTTTTATTGTTATATCTTTATCAGTTATGACAAATGGTCATTGTCTAGGAAAACCTTCTTTAGAAGTACTCAGCACACCACTGAGTTATATACTTTAATCTTTATTATATAATATATTTAAAAACTAAATTATGTATATTACCTATAGATAATGTTATTATTTTATACACAATAAAGCAATAATTACTAACCTTTTAGTATTAAATATAAACTAAACAAAAAACATATTTAATTTATTTATGTAAGCGAATACAACTTAACATATAATGAATATCCTAACAATATTTACTATTAGTATTAAAAACTAACTAACACAAATTCTAATAAAAAAAACATGTTTATCAGGCCTATATTTTGTAAATAATAAATTTATTTTAAATAACAAATTAATTATAATTACTACACATACCTGTTACGTGATGTTGAAGGAGTAGGGGAAGGTAATGCCTTGAGATGTTTTTTTAAAGGAACTGAAGAATTTTGAATTCTAATGAAACAGAAAAATCAAACAAAAAAATAATAATAATATTACTTGTGTGCAAACAAAATCAACTAATATCAATGTGTCTAAAAATATAGACGTTTCAACATCTAAATTCTTAAAAGGCAAAACTAAATAATAGTGCAGTAAATAACATAAACATAGATCAAACATAAACTCCATGAGATAAGGCATTCATTTCTCAATGATTAAATAAACGTTTAAATAAATTATCTAACCATGCTAGTATTTATAAACCAAATTTTAAAAAATAAAGTGCTCTGCTATATATAAGGTATTAAGCTTAAATGCATACCAGTGGTGGCATACCTACTATACCTCATAACTGATGACTGTGTACTGATTCAGTATCATGTCTTAATTTTAAATTCAATGACTAGTATTAAAAGAAAAAGAATTTGGAGTGGAGATGATTCGACCAATATTTCTCACTAAATATTTGTAATTTATTTATCAAATAAAAATATGGAGGGATGAATAATTGTTACCAAAAATAATGCAGCCAATCATAATATCTATATTATGATATATTATAAACTGTTATTATAAGTTAAAGTTCATGAAATTCCATAGGACGGTTTAAATATGTTTATAGTATCAGTAGCTTAAATTAATCTTATACTTAGTCCCACAAGAGAATATGCGGGGGAGTTACAAGCAGAATGAGCAACACCCAGTAGACTGGCCCAATTAATAATACAGCCAAATCCCTTCAAAGTGTTTTGATATCTGCTTGTTTGTATTAAACATCTAATCATAAGCTATTCACTTTTTTTTTACTAAATTCATTTGATTCTAATAACATTAACTAACATCTAATATTTATTTAAAAAATAATATAAAATAAAATATAATAATACATACCTATGAGTATAGGGCAAGTAACGACTACGATGAGAATTCAAGTTTTGAGCTTTGTTGCGCCATTCATTGTTGAACTCCTCAGCTTCATCTAAAAATTAAAATGTTCAAGTTAAGTCTTAATTTTAAAATAGAATATTGAATAATAATGTATAACAGCATTATTATTAAAAAATAAATAATATAAATCACAAATACAGAAGTGTAAATAAATCATTCATTGGTTCAGTATTAATTAAAATATTATATTTAATGAAGTTTGCTGTCTTTTGATCATGCTTTCATTTTAATAGATTAAATAATAGCATTAAACAATTAAACATTTTAAACTTTAGATAATTAGAGAAAATGAACATGGAGTAGATAAATTGTATTATCAGAAACACAAAAGAATTAAATTTGACTATAATTAATGTAAAGAGTACTACTTAGTAATGGAATAAAATAATAATTAAACAGAGACAATGATGTAATTTTGCCATACAGTGGAATTTAGATATTTAAGAAACGTAATAAGTTTATAGAAATACTGTATGGTATTTTGAATAGCAAATAGTAACAATAAACTATATTCACAATTAGTTTAAAGATGTTCATACAATTATCTGCTTTAGCCTAGTACAAAAAAAAAATAGGGCTATCGTGCTTAAGAAAATATTAATAAATAATATCTAGCAGTTATGATTAGCTTTATTTGTTTTTTCACTATACTAACTATCATCCAAGTTAATATATTCTTGGTTTTCTTCTTGGTCTCCAGAATATACATTTTGTTGACGTTCAACAATGTGTGCACGGTCTCCAATATGATGCCCAATAGCCAACTTCTTAACACCTGTCCTTGAATCACTAACAGCTTTTTTTGTCTCTTTTACCCCTCCTGGACCGGTACGAGTAGAAGTGGAAGCTTTATAAATCTAGGAAATATTTTAAATGAAAACAGATAAACAAAACATATTTTACATAATATTTTATGATTATGAAGTACTTGTGGCTGGCCATTTGGGCCATTTGATGAGTATGACATAAATGTACTGCTACTGCTGCTGAATGATTGGCCTGGGTGATTACCACTGACCATCATATTCATAGAATTATTCATATTATTCATCATGGAACCAAAATTTCCAAACATTCCGCCACCAAATGGCATCATCATACCATTGGATCCAGACATTGGATCAGGAAATCCTCCAAAAAATGAATTCATCATTTGGTCCATTTGCTGCATTGAATTTCTGAATGAAATAAAATAGATAATAAATTATTTATGAAGATGTATGAAAATATTTTATTAATTTTGAATCATAGAATTGATTAAACAATGATCATAGTAACATAATATTGTAATGCTTTTCATGGAAACTGATCATTTATTTTGTTTTGCTGTTTTTCAATTGATGATAAATGTCTATGCTTAATGACAAGTTGCAATAAAATATATTAATTAATAGTTTACTGAACACTAAAACTAAATGGACCATTTATGTGCTACTGTAACTAATGTTATATGAATTTCTTTATCATTAGGTTACAATAGATTGATTAAATATTTAGTGATTGTTTATGACACACAGCACAAGTCTTTTAAACTTAGTGCTATACAGTATTAGATAAAAATATTTTACAACATGTATATATATGAAACTAAAGAGCAAATTTATAACCTATGTAGTGATATTATTACTAAATAATAGTCAATTATAATTACAGAACCAAATACAATGTAGGTATAGTTTAAAAATTAATACACTGAAAGAATGATTTACAAAATGGTAGTTAAAGTAAATCTTCTATAGTACCACTTTGACTTTCAAGTTGGCCCCATATCCTAATGTTACTATTCTATAGAAACCTACTTCCCCATTTTCCAACAATAAAACAACAATATATCATACAAATAACAAAAAGTATTATCTATAATGCATTATACATACCTGTATGGATTATCGTTTCCAAACATGTCGGTCATCAACGCATTGGGAAACATGTTAGATTCGTTGAAAAAAATCAACTTCTATTTAAAAATTGTCAAGTTGATTGTAGTTTCAAATTGATGCTCCTAACGTTAGTGTATTTTGATTCAGTGTATATGACAAAACGCGAAAAATTTTACAAGTATAGATATTCTGAATTCTAGTACGTAACAAGGCTGCTAGATATTATTACGATCACAATACAGAATTCGCAAGCTTAAACCTTTATTGAAAATTAGAAAATGATGGATATCAAGCAGTAATAGAACAATGAACTGAATGAACAGCGATCAGCGATGAGCGAATGACAATGAGTAATGAGATAATCAAAACTGAATGGTTTAACTATTTTGATTTTCACTTTTCAGTTCTCCAATAATTAATGTCACTACCACAACTTACTTTACTTACTAATATGTATATTGTATATTAAATTGGTTGTTGTGGTTGTACACCTTGTACCTCAAAGTAATTTCTAGTAAAATCGAGAACTTTCTTCATATAATCAGTGTGACCACAAATGGGATGCTAAAATAATTTATGATAACCCAAAATAGACAAATAAACAAGATTAAACCACAGTATAGACATGGAACAATCTGGTATAGACACAGAACAATATGGAATTTATAGACCACGGATTTATAGACACTCGATCAGCAGGCTGTGCGGGTTTACGTAGGGACCATAGACCTTATACTAGTATAAGCTGGCGGCATTAACGCCATTAACCACGTCCTGTATCCTGTAATCAAGTAATCTACGTAATCCCGTAACTAAACAGTCCTTTTCAGGATGAAACAATCATTTTTTTATTCTAATGATTAAGTTTTAAGAAGGCGCTACACCCACATGTGTTCTCTGTTTTACAAACGGATGCAGGTGTAGTGCCCTCTTAATGTAATATATTATTTTTTATTTTTATTTTACTTTTTTGTTTCTATTTTCATTGATTAAATAAAATTTATTCTAACAAAATTTATAATTTGTTTGTTCTTTAAACCTAGTATTCTATTCCAAATTCAATATCCTGTTATTACATAAGCCATTAATTAAAGTATTTTAATATTTTTTTCATTAGAGTTTTTAATTAAATACAGGGCCAGCGCTACCTTTTGCGAGGGCCTGTGCAAAACCTATTTAATTTATTTAACCATTAAAGCAATAATTATAGTTATCTATAATTTATAGACTATATGTGTAATTAAAAACGAAAAATTATCAAAAATACAAGTCCAAATAAAACAATTTTATTATTAATTAAATTTAACATATTAAGGAGTTAAGCTCTTCCAAAATGTTGACCCTAGTTACATCTATGATGTTTAATGGTATTAAAAAATACTTTAGCGAAATAGCGATTATCAATTTTCAACTATTTAATGATTACTTTTAAACGTATGTGTAATACGTCAACTTACATATTATACGAGTAAACAGACAACTTCCAAAAAATATATTAAGGTATACAAAGGTTTTGTAATTTTACCGCACCACGTTACTTTTCAAAATATCATACATATTTAATATAATATTACTTATAATATAAGTAGAATATTATTCTTGTTTTATTTTATTGCAAGATTTCTATACAAAATATATTTAAGCACGAGGCCCTGGAAAAATGCCCCGTTTTGCCTCCCTCTAACGCCGGCCCTGATTAAATAATTTATTTTACATTTTAATGCTAAAAGCTAAAACATTCAAACTTAGTAAAATTACTAAGTATTGTACAAATACTACAAATATCGTTTTGTGCCTTGTGGTAATCAAATAGCAATGTACAGCGGTAATATTGATATGATATATTTAATTGATAACGTATGCCACGCCCTCCCGGAGACCGTGTTCAAGGCATGATTAAAGATATCTTTAATCATGGTTCAAGGCCACAGTCACCCGATTTTGCCAATACACACAGTGTCGTACTCCTGATAATACTTAGGCGTCAAATACAACTCAAATAGTCAAAAAATGTCAATAATATGACAATTTTATTTTTGCCAATGCCAATTCCTATTGCAGTATTGACTATATATGCATTATTGCATTATGCAATGTTGCCATTAATTAGTAATAAGTGTTTTTATTACATGTTCAATAATTTGTAAGCGTAATAAATTGTTAAAATGACCTTTAATATGAAAAAATACAATTTAGATTTTAGTTAACTCTATAAAGGGTTCATACCAAAAGTCACTTATTGTTTAATTATATTGTTTTGTATTGTAATGTTCATATTTTTTATGTATTTAAAGATTAATTATATCAATAATAATAGGTAGTACAAACTACAAATGGTGAGTTTTCCTTTCCCAAGTGCATACTATGTGTTATATATTCAATAATTTATCTTTACATTATGTTAATAACAAATATGTAGAATGAGAATATTAATATACTATGTTTAAAAATTTTCTTTTAAAATGTATCATATAATTTACTTTAATATTTTTTTGGCCAAAAATAAATTAAATTGAAAATAAAAGTTCAATACACTAAAATAATTTAAAATACTAAATATATTATAATGCAGTCTTTTCAATTAATATATTATTCAAAGTATTCAAGATTCTTATTAAATACTTATTCAGCTAGAACTGTACATTTTAATTTTCATGATATGTTTTCCAAAGAAAACTCATTAAAATCTGTGAAATGTTTTAAATCTCTATGTCCTAAGCTGAATATTGATGGTAAACGCCAAGCTGCTGTTCTTATTCCGTTATGCATTGTTAAAGATGAAATATCCTTATTGTATACATTAAGGACCAATAATTTAAAAAGAAATAGTGGTCAAGTATCATTTCCTGGTGGTATGCGTGAAACAGATGAACAACTACAAGATACAGCATTAAGAGAATCTTGTGAAGAACTTGGAATAAGTAAAACCAGTATTGATATTTGGGGAAGTGGTAGATTTATTATTTCTAAAGACATAGCAATTATGCCATTTTTAGGAAATATTGGTGTTATAGAACCAGAGAAATTAAATATTTCCATTGAAGAAGTACAGTATGCATTTGCTGTTCCCTTAAAACATTTTTGTGATCCAGCTAATTGTAAATATACATATTTCAGAAAACCGCCAAATAAATTAATGATGATTCCAGTATACACAAATGAATATAAAAGAATATGGGGAATGACTGCTTATATGACTTGGTTGGTATTAAAATCCATTATACCAGATAAGTTTGATCAAAAACTTTCTTCATAATTATATAGAAGTTGAAAAGTATGATAATTGTTTTATCTTTGATAGTTACCATTTTAAGTCTTATATTATGAGGACGTCATACCCGCTAATGTTTTACTAACACATAACATATCAAATGTATAGCCAGCAGTTCCAATTTCTTCTTATTAATTTTAATACTAGAATGAATTGAATGAATTGGCTAGTTATAACATTTAAATGTAAGAATATTATCTATGTTTTTTCTATGGTTTTTTACAATATTTAAATTTTTAATTTAATTACAAGCATTTTCAAATATTAATATTTTGCATAATCATACAACTCATTTTAAAATTTAAAAAAAACCATAAGGATAATAGTTAATGTTTTTACATTTAAATTTAATAATACGTCAATTCACTCTAATATTTAAGCTAACAACAGAAAATTACTACTGCTGGATACATTTTGATGTGTTATGCAACACTGAAACAGTAATAAAGATACAACACATGCAGTTACGAAATTCTCTTGGTTTAGTATCTAATGAGTAGTGAAAATAATGTATTAAAATATTTTTATAATTTACTATTATATAAAACCCTATTTTTAGTAATGTGAAATAATTACTTGATGTTTGTTGTTAAAATTATGATTAAATGTATAAGTAAGTAAATAAATTGTGATACAAAATTTTAAAATCTATTTGCAATAAATTTATAGTAAATTTTTTCTAAATAAATTCAATTTTATATTTTATATGTTAAGTTAATAATTGTTATGAATGTAATTCTAATAATGAATAATACATTAATACACAATTTATATGCATGTATTTATTTAGTTGTTGTTTTATTTCATAATTGTTATAAACCTAAAATGATGTAAACTATAAAGTAAGCAAAAAGCAAATACATCAAAAAGTTAGAAATCAATAATAATGAGATGACAATATAAGAATTTTTAAATCCCATAGGTCTTTCTTCAAGAAAAAGTAATTATATTAAATGTTTATTATTATTACATTGTAGTGGCTAATGATCAATGTTTGTTTAATTATCTGTAGATAATTATAAGGAATATTTATCAAATTCTAAAAAGGATAATCTATTAATATAATAAAGATTAGTACCTACATACTAAATACAATATAATTATGTATTCACAAGTACCTGCGAATAATATTTTTAAATTACTACAAAATGTCTAAAAAAAAATAACTATTAAATATTTTTCTAGATTTTTGGTTACAGTATGAATTATTCATGAGAATCCATGTAAATAATTATCAATTCTCAAGATTACTTGGGATTGACTTTCCCACGTTTTAGATATTATTCCCTAATTCCTAAAAATGTCATGTGAAAAATTGTATTTTTCGATGTTTGGGGAAGTTAAAATCAATAATGTGGGAGTCAATCAAAATTCTTAAGCTTACGTCAAGAAAAATTCAAATCTGTTTTTATAATTCTTACTATCACTTTACTATATCAAACGATATTGAACACAATACACAAGAACACAACTAAAATAGTAAAATCCTATATTTGTACATCGCATTTCGCATATGTGGTTGTGGACGTTGTCGTTGTGGTATATGGCATGTAATTATTGTTCTGTGGACTGTGATGTTAAACAAAGAGAGAGAATAACTGAATAAAAGTATTGAATAGATAATATATACAATGCGCCTTGTTGGAAAATGCATGTTATGATAACAAGTTCTTGATTTCCAGCACGGTTTAAGATATACCTGCTTGTAATGCTTGTAAGCCCTACAACTTGACCACCAGCATCCTCGAGTAACATAATTGCTTTGATGACTAGCTTTTCCAAATCAATGCCTATTGGAAATAAAATATTGAAATTAAGAAAAAAAATTCAAATAGATGTACATCACCTTTAACTCGTCCTTTCAGTACAAGTCCATGATCAGCTTTATCAGCTTCTTTAAATCTTCTTTAACTTTATCGCCAAAATCTTCAAGACCAGAATATGTAAGGGTTCTACTATTTACAGCTATACTTGATCTTAAAAAAATTTCATCCAAAACAAGTATACCCTTTTTTTGATATTCTGTTTTCATAGAAAATTTCTTTTTAAATAATTTGAAAAAATTAATTTCAAAGCCACAACCAATTTGTACTGCCAATAAGTGTTTTCTTATTGTGTTCACACATGGAAGTGGTATTATGTTTTGTTTTCTTAAAAATTTGTATCTACTTGGTGATCTACATTATTTATAATCAATTAATGGTATCATTAATATTTAATATTGTTTTGAATTAATGAAAATGGTAAATTAGATAAAATGATTTACCTTATTTAGAACAGACACAACATCATCCAATTTTCACTATTCCTACGTCCTTTGGAATTTTTTGTTTTAGCTGCGGCAAAAATGTCTTTAATAAGTTCATCCTGTATATCATTTACACCAAAATTAGCTAATGACTCTTTTTAAGAAGTATCTGAAACATTTTGCATCTGAAGATGTACATCACTTAAAACATTTTTCAACCTTCTTAATTCTTGTATTTTTTTTTTTGTGTTAACTGTAAAATCTTAATGTGCTTTTCCTTTCTCGGAGAGTAATAACTTTCAACTGGTTTATTAGGTATGTTTTAACCTTAATAGCTTTTGCCTCATGGAATAATACAGTTTCTTACACAAATTACAAATACCACTAACAGAAACAAATACATTTATTAAAATCATAAAATGTATAACCACATCCTAAAATTAAATCACATATATAATCAAACTATTGTAGTATACTTTAATTCATTAGATGCAATGTGAATGCCATTCAAATGAAATGAATTGTGCATGCCAAAAACATTCAAGAGTTTCAATATATGGATCTGGACTAAATGTGGATTTAACTTTTTGAAAATCTCTTTTGTTAGTTAAACCAGGGCACACCTTCAAATTTTCAAAAGTAATTAACATATTTTTAAGATCCTCAAAAGTTTTTAATCCATAGATACTCAAAATGTTAGTCATATCAAATAGTTATCCATATAAATGAAAATATATATCAGAATCTGTAATGTAAGAGTATTAAATATTAATACATTCTAAGATAAGTTATACATCATGGTGTTGACGACATTTACAAAATAAAAAGACAAATTATTACCTTCAGAAATAACCAACTGTTTTTCAATTGAGAGACTGTAATTTGTACACCATATAAACTAAGTTTATAGAAAGAAATTATTTTTTTCTCTCCATTAAAATTAATATCAAAACACCATTTAGATGGAATATTTACTGATGATACATTTTCAAAAATCAATTTAAAAAATGTCATAACTTCATTGGCAAACTGTAATTATATACTGTAATAACGCAAAAATAAAAGAAAAGAAAAAGGAAAAGGTTAAGAGAGAGAGAGATGTTAAAAATAAAATTAATAATAATAATATTAATATAATATAATATTATTTAAATATAGTAATGTAATTATTTATTATTTATTTATGGGAGATGAATTGGTCTGAATAAATTGTAAGGCAAACACAAGGGACACAAGCCTTGAATGAATGCCTTAAATATATTTATAAGTTATTAATTATTTTTAGTTATCTTAACTTATGTCTTGTTGTTTTAAATTTGCGCAATTACCTTCATCCTGATCGTCGGAGGGTTCTCGAGGTCGTGATTCGAGAATGATCAAGTACACCGTAGTAATAAAATATTAATTATTAAATTATAAAAAATTTAATAAATACAATATTTTAATGTATAAAATTATATAAGTATATGATTATTGATGCCCATGCACCTTACCTTATTCGCAGCTGTCTTTGATATGCAGTTGACATAATAAAATAAATAAAGATTTTTTATTAAACACTCAGATTAAAGAAAAATAACACTGTTAAATTTTCGATTTTAAAAAAGAAACGGTCCAGCTGTCGCTCGCAATGTCTGGTGTTGAAAAGATTTTAGGTGCTCCTGCACTCTTGAAGTTGTTTTAGTGTTGGATGATGCTCATGCACTTAAGAGTGGTGCTCATGCACTTGAGAGTGGTGCTCATGCACTGATGAGAGGAGACGACTTGGTCAAGCCAGCCAGGGTCGCAGGCGGCTATATCAAAGGCCTCTGCGTTTCTAAAGATTTACCGTTATCCTTGGTCGCAGAGGTCCTCATTGGGCCATCCCTTGTCTCTGGCGGCACGCAGGCACACAAAATAGATCAAATGTGCGGCGACACATTGTCACAACTACGTCTGGGTTCCTACGTGACCAAACAATGCAGATCGTTCCTTCCATCAGTGATTAAATAAATTTATTGGGGTTTAATGGTTATTTGCTGGCGAAATCTTGACCGTTATTTATTTTATTTGATAACTAAGCAATTGTTGGGAACCCCTTGGCTGTAGTATTAAGAATAGTTAGCTATGTAAGCAGAATGCATTGTTCGACGCAATCGCCGGTTGATTTATGTTTTTCATAAGACAGTCGTGAAAGACCAGCGATTCCGCTAAGACAAGTGTATTATATAATTTTATTTTATAACGGTGTTTTCCTTAAATTAAATAAATAAATAACTTCTTAAAAACAAGTTGTTGTGTTGAATATTCCTAAAGTGAGAACTAACAAATAATTTAGTCAGCGCACAACACAATATACAATTATGATATGTGAGCATATCATTACAATACAAAAAACTTGTCTACATATACCTAGTTAATTATCAATAATTTAATAAATAGTTACCTCATGCATGCTGAATTTCATATGATTGAGAATCAGATGTATTTTCAAATTTGAAGTATGTATGATCATGTTTTATGCAATATACCCTATAGTTAGAAACAACTAAATCTTCATTGATTTTCAAAATTTTAACTGGTATTGCACCAGATTTAAGCTTTGGTCTTTTCAAACAAATCTAAAAATAATTGAAAAATATTAAAAGAAAGTTGAAGAGAAAATGAATCTTTGTCTGTAGTAAAATGTACTCACAGAATATTAACTCGCACCAACACTAGATTCACACGTTGTAACAATATCATCTGGATTAAAGTGAGTAGCACATATCCTTGAATTGTGGTTTAAATCCATATTTAGAGCTATTTCCCATTAATTTTATAAATTTTTAGGTACGCTAAATAAGGATGCATAAGAATTCTTATTAAGAATCTACAATCTTTGACACAACACTTTGGCATTATAACAGTTGGAGATTATAATAATTAAAAAGCATTAAATACTCTTAAGATAAATAAGTCAAGCCCACATTTACAAATTAAAATTATTCAATAACAATAAAATTAAAGTAATTGTAAATTTTTTTTTCGCGCCGGCGTTTTCTCAAATCTTTATTCTTAATCTTTTTATTTATATTAAGCTGCATATTACCATTCTGCACACGAAATAAAACCCATATGAAAATACAGCTTTCTCATTGGTTCTACATTTGACGGGATAAAATATTTAAAATATTTATTATTATTATCATTATTTTTTTTATTCTAATTTAATCTAATTCTTATTTAATTTAATCGAATTTATTACTATGTATGTATCTAATTAGTATGTATGCTATTTTTTTTTCGTCGAATAAATTATTATTGTTATCATTAGATAATTGAGAAAAATAAGAATATATAATCTCATGAATCTCTTAGGTTTTTTTTTATACTTTAATTTAAAACGAATTCTGAGATCATTGAAATTGCAATGCTTATAACTCGCATTAAAATAAAAATTTAAAAATATGACATCCATTACATTATTATCTTACTTTTAAATTCAATAACATTAAGTATAACAGAGTTTAGTGAATTATTAAGACCATACAATTTGCAGGTATTTTATGTATTTGTAAGATAGAGATGACAAATAATAATGCCTAATGGACATATTTTTCAACATTTGTATAAAAAGTAACACTATATCAAGTAATGAATTGGATGGTTTATTATTTGAATTAATATATTAAAAAAAGATCAATGATCAATTATATTAATGTAATCTAGACAAAAGATATTTAAATATTTTAAATATTTAATTCATAATTATGCAATAGAAATATTTATTATTTATTAATATTATTTTTGTTGGAGACTGGCTTTATAATATTATATATTAGTATATTAGAATTAATCTATTGTTAATCTTAATTTGTATTGTTTTGTAACTGTCAAGTGTCAAGTTACCTATCATAGTTGTATACTAGTGGCTTTAAAATAAAATAAAAATAGATTTTTATGTATCATGTAATAGATATATTAATTTTAATACCCCCTAATTGATAAATTAATGCGAAAAAATAGTTTTCAGTTTGCCGCTAGTGTTCTGTACAGTGGCGAACCCAGGGGGGTGGACCCCGGGTCCGGATCCCCCCCTTGGCTTATGTCATAGTTTTATTTTTATTTTTAAAAGTTTCCGTGAAATGTTCATCGAAACTTATTGATTAGATTGATTATTACTTATTAGCAAGGCTTAAGATAGAATGGTTGCACCACAGAATTGGTGATGCTAAACGAACTTGTATTTCGATGGTTTGTTTTTCAGTTTTCTATAACTACAGCTTTGTAGGGCTGTCTATAGGTATAAACAAATTACATAAACTTGGAAATTTGTTGATTATTAGGTTACAGAAGACATTGAAAGTGTAAATGAAGTTGTTGTACAAGATGAATCATTATTTAATTCAGTGCTGAGTCAAATTGGCTCCATTGCTCTACCAAAAGGATGGTTTTTTGATATATCAATGGTTGATAATAATTTTCCAGTTGCTGTAACATTCTATACTTTAAATAAATTTAATAACTGTAGCCAAAGGTATTTAGAAAAACAGTTGATTTTAAGCAAAGGCATGTATTTCATAAAAATTATTGATATTATAAATACACAATTTAAGAATTAAGATATATCTTAAATCGTTAATAACTTAATTGAATAGGTATTTGAATTTTGATTTTTGAATATTGATATTTGACATTAATTGTTGATAATTTGATATTATTGATAATGATATTCTTTGTAGTACCATGATAAATCACTAAAATGCAAAAGCGCTAACTGTTATTCTTGCTATGACAATATCGTTAATTTTAAGAGCACCAAAAAATTAGTTTCGTTGAGTAACCTGTATATCTTAAATCGTGTCTTACCGTGATTTCCAGTGATAACGTTCAAACTGTTATCTTATATTTATCAATATTTAAAATATACAATTTGAATAATACACGTGGGTTGAACGTTTTATTCTATTAATTATTATATACATTTAAAATAAAATAAAAATGTATGAACCAACACTTAAAAATTTAACAAATGTTGACTACGGTAAACCTCCTGATCGCCAAAATCAAGTAAGTTATTGAAATGACTTTCATTATTGATAATTAATACACATAATAATTGGAAAATTATTTCTTAGATTCTACAAGAATTGGGTACTCCGCACATAGACTCCTTTAATTATATGATTGAAGAAGGATTGAATTTAGCGATCTCTGATTTGTTACCTGTTGAGTTTGATACAAAAGGAAAGTATCGTGTGAAACTTACCTTACTGGTAATTATTGTACTTTTATTACTTGTTAACAATTTTACATATAAGTTACTAAATAAATTATTGAATGATTTAACTTGAATGAAATTACAAATTTAATTAAGTAAAAGTATTAATTTACTATCTATACCATTGAAAGGTAATATGATTCTTATATTTAATTTTTCTAATAAAATCTATGTATTTTTTTAGGAAGCAGCCATTTGTAAACCTCGAGTACCTACAGGATCACTTGGTGTTAAATCAGATAGTATATATCCATTAGAATGTCGACAGCGTCATGGTACTTATTCGGGGAGACTTGAAATAAAACTCGGTTGGAGAATTAATGATGTTGAACAGGTGATAATTGACAGAGATATCGGTCAAGTACCAATAATGTTAAAGGTATTTTATTATTATTATCATTTGATTTAAGAAACATATTTTATTTTTATAATTTTTGAATATTATTAAGCTAATACAAAAAGTGTAATTACAAATATGATTTGTATTATGACACATACTAATAAAATATTTTTTTTTAGTCTAAATTATGTCATTTGGAAAAAATGTCCCCAAAACAATTAGTTAAGCTTGGAGAACATCAAGATGAATGGGGTGGATATTTTATAGTTAAAGGCAAGGAACGTTTAGTAAGGCTTTTACTAGGAACGAGAAGGAATTTTCCAACTGCTGTTCAGAGAAATACTTGGAAAAATAAAGATCAATATTTTTCAGATATTGGTATTTTGATTAGATGTGTTAAAGATGATTTAACAACTGTTGTATGTTTTATATAACAAATTTTAAATATTTATTGCAAAAAATATTTTCTATATTGAAGCAATTTATTTTCAGACAAATAATTTACATTATTTAACAAATGGCACTGCTAAATTAATGATCCCTATTAAGAAGAGGGTATTTTATGCACCAATATTTTTAATTATAAGATGTCTTACTAACAGTTCGGATGAGTTTATATTTAGACACATTATTAAGGGACATGAAGGTGATTTATATTTCATCAGGTAAATTTGTTAATCTAAATGATTTATAAGTGCATAACACTTCTATGTCAAAATTGTCAAAAATAATTTTCTTAGTAATAAAAACATTTTTTTGAAGATCTGTAATGGAAATGATGCGTTCCTTGCATGAAAGTAATATACATTGTCAAGAAGATGCTAAGGAATATGTTGGCATTCTGTTTAGACCTAGATTTTATGAATTGCCAGAATGGAAAACCAATAAAGAAGTTTGCGACTATATGCTCAGGTTTGAGTTATAATTGTCATAAATCATGTTACTAAATGCTATAATTTTCAATTTTTTCCAGGAGTTACGTTTTAATCCATTTGAATACTGATTTTGATAAACTCAAACTTTTAATTTTTATGTTACAAAAGTTATTTTCAGTAGCTCAAAATAAATGTTTAATTGAAGGTGCTGATGGAATTATGATGCAAGAACTAATGCTTGGTGGTCATCTTTATCTGAAAGTAATAGAGAAAAAAATAATATTTCAAATTAAATAATAGATTTACAAAATTAATATTTTAACAGATTCTCAAAGAAAAGTTGCAAACATGGTTGAATTTAGTTAAAATCAACTTACTTAAAGTTGACCAAGGTGGTCAGCCATCTATTGGAGATATGATGACTGCATTGAGAAGATGTGATTTAATTGAACACACTATGACAAATTTTTTTGCTACTGGTAATCTCAATAGTCAATCTGGTCTAGGAATGCAGCAAGACAAAGGTACTTCATTATGAATCGTCTAATTATTAATTCATGATTTATTTCATTGTCATTTATGGTTCTCATATAATATGATATTATATGAGAATCACAAATATTATTAATATGCAATGTACAAACAAATGTATACATAATTTTATTTTTAATTAATTGAAGTCTATATTTTATCAATTGTCATACTTTTATCAAAGTATGTGACTAAATATTAATTTTCTAAAAATATATTTTTTGACGTTTTAGACAACTTCTAAATTCATTTATCAAATTGACTGATAGCCACCAGTCTTCCTATAATTGTCAATATATTAAGTTGGTAGCTCTATGAGATTTCGTACCATATTTTTGTTAGATTTTTTCCATAAAACAATAACTGTTTATGTATTTAAAGTATCGAAAAGTATTTACTTTTTTCAAAATATTTTTTTACATATGTTAAAGTTACCTTATTTAATAAACAACAACCATCTAATTATCACTCAATGTATTTATTAACAATCACTAACAGCTCGGGTCTCGGGTTCGAAGTTGTTAAAAACCCAACGCTTTTATTAAAAAATTATATTTTTTAATATTTTTTATCCTAATAATTTTTTAAGTTTTTTACTTTTTTGAATAGCAACATAGTTTTTTCATTTCATATTTCAAAGCAGAATATTTTTCTAAAAATTTTGATACATAAAAATCGAATTTAGGACGAGTAGTTTATGAGTTATATGTATTTAAAGTTTAGACAAGCGGAGAAGTGGACAAATATTTTGCGGGGTAACCCCGTACAACTCCACTCTGCCAATCTAAACTTTAAATACCTTTTTTTTTTTTTATAAATTATGGCGTTTATTGAGAATTTACAATCTGTACATTATATACAATAAGTAAATATGATATAAGAATAATATAAAGACTGAGTGACATGAAGGAAGACTCGCAGTCAAGTCACCTTTTATAAAGAGTTTAAAATATTTTTTTTATGACTTATATAAGTGTATTTTAATGATTAAGCAGGTCTCTGCACCAGTTGCATTTGAGACGTCTTGTGGGGTTGTCTGGAAGAGTTTTTGAGGCCAGTTGAGAGATGAGGTGGTTGTGGTTCATGAAGAGTTTCCCATGAAATCTTTTGTAGAAATTGGTGGCTGTGTCGTGGACAGTTTTGATTTGGAGGTCATCGTGGAGTAATTTGTTCGTTACGTACCATGGAGCTTTGGCAATGATACGTACGCGAATTGATTGGAATGCTTGGATCGTGTTTGCATTTGATTTTTTGGTTGGGCCCCAAAGTACGATGCCGTAGGTCCATAAGGGTTGGAGGAGGCATTTGTATATAAGGATTTTGTTTTGAATGTTGGTGTTAGATCTTAGTAAGGGTCTAAGTAGGTGAAGTCTACTATTTAATTGTTTTCGTTTGTCCTTGAGGCGGGTACCCCATGTGAGTTTTCTGTCAAAAGTGAGACCGAGATATTTGATGGTCTTGCAGTGAGGAATAGTGGAATTATTCATGATGATCGGCGGACAGTCATGTGGTCTTAAGGAAAATGTTATATGCGATGACTTGGTTTCATTGATTTTAATTCCCCATTTATTGAACCAAGGCATAAGGATGTTTAGGTGAGTTTGGATTTGATGGCTGGCAAGGATAGGGTTGACACTCGAGGCAAGTATGGCTGTGTCATCGGCGTAAGTTCCGATGAGAGTGAACTGACTAACTGGGATATCAGCAGTGTAAAAAATGTAGAGAAATGGGGCGATGTCGCTACCTTGCGGAACGCCAGCTTGAATTTCATGGTGGGTTGATAATCTAGTGTTGATCCTGACTCTGAACGATCTGTTTTCGAGGTATGACTTTAAGAGTAGATAGTAGGGGGCTGAGAATATTTTTTTAAGTTTAAACAATAGTCCTTGGTGCCAAACGGTATCAAAAGCCTTCGCAACATCTAGGAAAACTCCTGCACAGTATTTTTTTGATTCGAGTGTCGAGGAGACGAAATGGGTTACGCGGTGAAGTTGATGGTTGGTTGAGTGTCTAGAACGGAAGCCAAACTGGATGTCTGGCAGAATATTTTCATTTTGAACTATTGGCATAAGTCATTTTAGTATTATTTTTTCAAACATTTTACCAAATGCCGGCAGGAGACTGATTGGCCTGTACGAGGAAGGGCTGTTTGAAGGCTTTCCTGGCTTCAATATTGTTATGATGATTGAATTCTTCCAAGTGGGAGGGAAATAAGATAGGCGAAGTAGGGCATTGAAGTCAGCCAAATAATTGATTTAGGAGGGAGGTTTTTGATGATTTTATTTGAGATTTGATTGTGTCCGGGTGACTTGTTGTTTTTCAGGTTTTTGATAATGTTGGAGACTTCAGCAGGAGTTGTGTGTTTGGCTGGTAGGGCGATTGGTAGTGGAGAGATGAGATATGTTTCAACTAAGTCAATGTGATTTTGACTAGGAAGAGAAGAATGTGGCTTGAATGAGTCAGCAAGGTGAGAAGCTAATAGATCAGTTTTGTCTTGATCGTCGACTGCTAATGAGTTGTCAACTCGGAGTAGTGGTGGAAGTGTTTCCTTATGTTGCAGGAGAGATTTGGTTTTTTTCCAAAGTGTGCCATTGTTTGGAGAAAGAGAAGCATGGTGAGATTTGTAGAGTTCATTTCTGTGGGTCTTGAGGAGAGATTTAAGTTTATTAGATAGTGAGTTGTATTTTCGCCTGTCCTCAGCATAGTGGGAATGTTGCCAGCGATTGCGGGCTCTGCGTTTTTCAGTTATAAGTTGTCTGATTTCAGGTGTGATAAGATGGTCAGACTTCGGTCCGTGTAACGGAACGGAAGCATTTTTTTTAGCATTGAGAATAGTTTCTGTAAAAGTGCTTATAGCATCATCAACTTTAAATACCTATAACTCATAAACTACTAGCTCCAAATTCTATTTTTATATATCAAAATACTTAGAAAAATATTCTGCTTTGGAATATGAAATTAAAACCCTATGTTGTCATTCAAAAAAGTAAAAAACTTAAAAAATGATAAGGATAAAAAATATTTAAAAATATAATTTTTTAATGAAAACGTTGGGTTTTTAAGAACTTGAAACCATGTAAAAAAATATTTTGAAAAAAGTATACTTTTCGAGATAATTAGTGTACCCACTTAAAAGAATCACTCTGTATAAAGGTGAAAAAATCGAAAATTTGGTATACACATTTTGATATTTTGTCAATACAGTGAAACCTGACTTAACGGACACCTCTCTTAACAGACAAAATAACCAGGTCCCGGCAAAAAGATAGGCATTCCTATGTATTTCAACCTGTCTATAACAAACTCCTTCTATTACAGACATGGACACAAATATTTTACTCGACAATTTCATAACGGAAAAAAATACATACATACTACATTGATAAGAAACACAATTAGGACATTAAGTGAAAACACGGATTATGACTAATTACATTATCCATATATACATAATTCATTATTATCCATCACGAGTTGGAAATTACCAAATCGAAGCACAAAAAACAAACATCAATAGAATCATTTTTTAAGAAATAATAAATTTATATGTAATGTGTCATTGCATGTATGTATTACATGTAATATAAAAATAATAATTTAAATTAAATTTATAATATGTGTATAATATATATAATACATATTATGATATTAATACATATTATAAAATAAAAAAACAATACAAATTGTAATTTTTAAAACATTGAAACCTGTCTACAACGGACACCTGTCTATAACGGACAATTATTTTGGTCCCGCGACTGTCCGTTATATACAGGTTTCACTGTACTAGGAAAATGTGTATATTTTTTGATGTTCTTACCCATATTTAAAATTTCTTAAAAATGTTGATAATTTCTTTCTTAACCTCAACATTAAATAATATAGGTATTTCAGGGACTAAAATTGTATGCAGTACGAAATACCAAGTGTATAATACGAAATTAAAGTATAATTGCCTGTAATAACTATAAACTTTTTTTACAGTTTTTTCTTCAATTGTATAGACCATAGTCCATAGGTAATGTTTTCAAGGTTGATAGCATTTTATTGTGGTGTAGTCTGTACTTTGTAGATAAAGAAAAATATAAATTGACTACCCTTTGTTTATGTGTATGGATTTAACTATCATTTTAAAATAGCCAAAAAATTATGTTCATTATATCCATAGATCTAGTCATAGCCTAATTTAAAAAAAAAAATGTATATGGATTAAATACATTGTTTTTTGAGTGTCAGAGCCTCTAACATTAACTTTTAAGTTATATTTAAAGTGTGTAATACAACAAAAAATATATTTTAGCCTCAGAGGCTCAGTGGTATTTATTATTATCGTTTCAGTTAACTATTAATTTAATAACAATAGTGCAATATGCATTGAATCTCATTAATCATAATAATATTCGGATATACTATATTTTAAAATATATTTTTTGGCTTATTTGAAATATTATAAATTTATTTTTTCATATTTAACATTTATTTTAGTGCATATTCAACAACATAAAATAATTTTTTTTTTTGCATATTTGAAATTTTTTCAGTTTATAGCTCTTATAACTTCCAAGTCCTACTCTTGATCTCTCCTAATATCAATTATCAAATAATTATCATCCTTAGCAAACATAAACTCAGCTTCCATAATTTTTCTAAGACATAGTCTTCCTCTATTATACTTTATTTTTCCTTAGAAAAAAGAATTCATCAATTTAAACGATAGATCCTTTTTCATATTTTTTTAAATGTTTACCACAACATCACTAGGTAAATTGATCCAATTGAAAACCGAGCGATGTTCTTAATCAGTTATTTATTTTGTTGAAGATATGTATATAATACTCATTTACAAACCCAGTACCAAATAATTATTTCAATTTATAAAATTTTATCTTTTTAAATTTCTTTATCATAGGTCTTACCATTTTGGTTGAAAATATTAGCCGAATGCGATATATGGCTCATTTCCGTGCAGTTCATCGTGGTGCTATTTTTGAATCAATGAGAACAACCGAACCTCGAAGGTTGCTGCCAGATGCTTGGGGTTTCATATGTCCTGTTCATACTCCTGATGGAACTCCTTGTGGACTTCTTAATCATTTAACAAAATCTTGTATTGTGAGTAACAACTAACAATTATAAAATTAGTATAAATTAAACAATATTTTTAAATGTAGCATATTATATTTAAATTAATTTGGTTTTAATAATATTAAACACATGTTTATTTAGGTCACTAAATCAGTCAGTAGAAAAATACTGCGTGACATCCCAAAGGTATTAGTATCCCTTGGTATGTGTGAAACATCATTTAAACCTCAAGATATCAATATTGGATTTGTGTATGATGTAATTCTCGATGGTCGTATAATTGGATATGTACCAGAAACATTAACACCATTATTTATTAACAAGCTTCGTACCCTGAAAGTGAAAGGCAAACAAGTAAATACAATTTAGATTCAAACGCATACAGGTGTTGCCTATAAAATAGTTACATTAATTTTCTTAGCCAATCTATACTATAATCTATACAATTCTTAATACCTACTTAATTTATAAATTATAAATTAAAACTAAAATCTTTAGATACCAGAGACTACTGAAATTGTATGGCTTCAAAAGAAAGAAGAAAATATTTTGGGTCAATTTCCAGGTCTTTTTTTGTTTACTGGAAATGCAAGAATGATGAGGCCCGTTTTTAATTTAGATTTAGAACAAATAGAGCTGATTGGAACTTTTGAGCAAGTTTACTTAGATATAAGTATTTCAGAAGATGAAATTAGACCTAATGTGTGTAAACCTCGTAACTTTTAAAAATTGAAAACTATTTTAAAATAACATGTATTATTTTCTTATTTTAGATAACTTCATATAGAGAAGTTACAAAAACAGATTTTCTTAGTCATTTAGCATGTTTAATTCCTTTACCAGACTACAATCAAAGTCCTCGTAATATGTATCAGTGCCAAGTAACTATAATAATACACTTTAAAAAAATAGATAATGTTTGTATTAAAATCTATGTTTAATTACTTATATTAAATTTTAGATGGGGAAACAAACAATGGGAACCGCTTGTCATAATTGGCATTTACAGTCGGAAACAAAGTTGTATAGGATACAAACACCAGCATCACCATTGTTCAGACCTGTTCATTATGATGCATTATCAATGGATGATTTTCCAATGGGTACAAATGCTGTTATAGCTGTCATTTCATACACAGTAAAATAAAATTTTATATTAGTATAATATATAGTATATTAGTATATAATAAAATGTGAACTATGATCACATTATTTTTAGGGCTATGATATGGAAGATGCTATGATTATTAATAAAATGGCATTAGATCGAGGATTCGCTCATGGTTCTATTTTCAAAACTGAATTAATTGAAACCAAAGTATAATAGAAATTTTATATATTAATATTATTCATTAAACCTAACCTAACTCAACTATTTTACTTAGCCACATACTTATTTTATGCGTGATCCATTTAAAGAAGATCTTTCAGATTCTTTGGGTGTAGATGGTCTTCCACATATTGGCTTAAAATTGTCTAAAGGAACACCATATTATAGGTAACTATAATTATTAAGTATTTTTACTAGTTATTCTATGAAATTAAAATATTATTTTTATAAGTTATTTTGATGAACAAATACAAGGATTTATAATAGCCAAGTATTTAAGCAATGAAGAAGTTATTGTTGATTCAGTTCGTCAATGTGGAGATTTTACAACTGGCCGAAAAATACCAAACAAAGCTACTATTACTGTGAGAGTTCAAGTGTGTGCATTTAATTAAAATATATTAAATTAAAAAAATGTATCTTTTTTTAAATTTTATTTATTTAATCAGAGAAACCCAACAGTTGGAGATAAATTTGCAAGTCGTGCAGGACAAAAAGGGATATTTAGTAAAGGCTGGCCTGCAGAAGACTTGCCATTTACAGAAAGTGGAATGGTTCCAGATATTATTTTCAATCCTCATGGATTTCCTTCAAGAATGACTATCGGTGAATATTTTTCTATACTTATAATTGTAAACTTTCTTATAAACTAATTTAAATTGTTCTCTTTAGCTATGATGATAGAATGTATGGCGGGCAAATCTGCAGCAGTGCATGGTGTAGTACATGATGCTACACCTTTTAAATATAGTGAGGAAGATACTGCAATTGATTTCTTTGGAAAACTCTTAGAAGCAGGTAAGACATCTATATTTTATTGAAAAAAATATATATTTAGTCTTTTACTCTTATCTTAGTGTTATTGATATGTTTGGTTATTTTAAAGATATAAAATTATATGAATTAAATAACATTTATTATTATAAATTCTTAGGTGGATACAATTATTTTGGAACGGAACAAATGTATAGTGGTGTAGATGGCAGAGCAATGAAGGCATCTATATTTTTTGGTGTTGTTCATTATCAAAGATTGAGACATATGGTATCAGATAAGTGGCAGGTAATTATATCATAAAACAGTATATAACTTAAAAGAAAAAATTTAACTAATTTAATTTTAGGTACGAAGCACTGGCCCAGTTGATGCTGTTACAAAACAACCTGTGAAAGGCCGTAAAAGAGGTGGTGGTGGTCGTGTTGGTGAGATGGAAAGAGATGCATTAATATCACACGGAACTCCATTTTTAATGCAAGATCGATTTATGGATTGTTCAGATAAATCAACAGTTAGTATTTACAATTTGAAAATGCTCATTATTTGTTTAGTAATTAAAATATCAATAAAATCCTTGAAGATGACCAAGATCAGGGTTTCTCAACCTGTGGTATGGATACCACTAGTAATATTCAGAAACCTCATAGGTGGTAGGAATACAACGAAAATCTCCTTTAAAAAAAAAAAAAAAAATGAATGCTCCACTATCCATTATTTACATTAAATAATAAATATTATTTTGGTTTATTTGATATTAATAATAATTTTTCATATTTATTTACTTTTTGTGCAATAAATGATTATATTACTATGATTTTCTATTTCTTAACAAAATTAAATTTTATATTTATCAAATAACCTACATATTTTTGATTCACAAAAAAAAAAAGTTATTTGGTCATGTGGTACATGAATATTTTCTAACTGTATGGGAGTATGTAGATATAAAAAGATTGAGAACCATAGTTTTAATTACCTAACAATATTGCCTTTAAATTTTATTAAAGTATGCAATACTACTGCTGAAGTGTGTGGGGACCTTAAATGTGACATAAACTGATAAAACCTTAATAGATTAAGAGGATGCTGCACCCCCATATGTTGTCTTCGTTTTACAAACGCGTAACATAGCAAATTTTATGTTCAGCAGATCACGTTTAGCTCCGTTAGTTTAAAATTTAGAGTAAATTGACCTCTTACAAAAATTAAAGGTAACATTATTATTGAAGGCATCTCGTAGGATTTTTATTATATTTTAATTTTAAAGTGAGTTATGAGTATCTTAAGATATACAAACAATTTACAATTTTAAAATACACATAACTCACTTTAAAATTAAAATATAATAAAAAGCCTACGAGATGCTTAGCTTTAAATGCTTTTAAAATTTAAGCTTTTGAGCTTAGCATAAAATTTGCTATGTTACGCACTTGAAAGAAGGAAACAACATATTATGCTGGTGTAGGCTCCTCTTAATAAAGAGTGAAATAACTGATTTATTGTGAACCTTAAGACTTAATATTCTAATGTTTTTAAGACAAAGATCATATGCGTCTGTGTCTTCCTCTTAATAAACATAAACATTTTGAATACAAGCTTTCACATAATATATTGTATTTTCTAACAATTACTAGTAAAATTATTTTAAACTAGAAAACTTAAGTATTTAGTTTATAACTGTTGTTTTTTCTAAAAAATGTTGCACTAAATTCCTAATTCTTTGTTTTTTTAGGCTCTGTTGTGTTTGAAATGCCATACAATACTTACTTCATTAATTCACTTTAAAGAAGACAGTTATTCAAGTAAAATGGCAAAATGTAAAACATGTGACTCTACTCATGTACAAGAAATTGGAATACCTAATGTGTTTCGATATTTATGTTCTGAACTCGCAGCAATTAATATTAAGCTACAGTTAAATATTGAAGTATAAATGTTTTGAAAATTAAAAATAATTACATTTTAAATTAGTTTTTATATTTTCTATTACAATTAAATAAATAAAAACTGAAACTATCTGATATGCTTGTTTTCGATCTTCTAGATGGTATTATTTTTATAGGTTTTCCTTTTGTATTCCATCATATTTCCCTAGAAACAAAAGATTATTTGTAACTTATAATCCTAAATTTAAAAATAAAATATGATATGGTGTGAATTCAGTGAAACTGATATAAAACCTTAACATTACTGTTACAACCATTTATTTATATTCATACAAAACACACAGTAATTCAACAACATGATTCTGTATAAATCAACACCTTATGTTATTTATTCTATGACACTACAATGTATCACTGACTAACGAGTCACCACACTGGTCAGTCTGCTCTTGTGTTGAGTTCCGATTAGCTGTTCCTTTTTAATTTTTCATGAATATTTTTTAGACTTTTAAATATAATTGTTTTGAAAGTCTTAAAGGCAATAACTAACATGTCGCGGCAAAGTGGAAAATTAAATTCGGAAAAGAAGAACAAATAAAAAACTTTCAGGGTCTATGGATCGATTCTTTAATAAAATACTAGATAAGCGTTACTAAAACATAATATAGAATATGATATGATTATTAACCTAAAAAGTTTCTCATTGCCATTTGCCATCTATAAAAATGTGTGTTAATTTAAATGAATTGTGTTATAGCTAGCTAGCAATTATTTTTTTAATGGTACTTGTTTAAAATTTATTAAAAACTTAATAAGCGTCAAATTTATCAGTTTTTTTAAATCTTTTATCAACTTATTTTTATTCACAGTTATTTTTTTTGTTTTAAGAAATAATTAAATTTAAAAAAATCGGGAATGTGGAAGTCGCTCTGCTGTATAGTAGGTTACAAATGGGTTACTGTAATAGATGGAATTAAATTTGAATCCAATGATATTATATCATTGTATACGAAAAACGATTCTGAGCGGAAAAGGTTTATCTGTCTAGGATATATTATAGATTATGAAAAATCAAATCTTAGATTTAAAATAAAATTTTTCTATGAATTTCTAGCATAAAATAATTTGTGAATTTTCTTGATTTTTACGTATGTTTGTCAAAATTCAAACTTTGAATCCTTGTAAAAAAAAAATTGTGACTATGTATTTCTTTTATTTTTCAACTGCTATTGTTAAAATGTGTTAGGAGCCTTGTATTAAATTTTCAAATCTTAGAATTAAAAAAAAACTTTTATGAATTTCTATCTAAGATAGTTTGAACATTGCCGTAATTTTTACGTATTTAGTCAAAATTTGAACTTTAAATGCTTATAAAAAAAAATTGTGCCTACGAATTTTTAATATTTTTTAACTTCTATTGTTACAATGTGTTAGAAGCCTTGTATTAAATTTTCAAGCTTTTCTACCGAACAAATAATTTTTTATCGATATTTATAGAAAAAAAAAACTAAAAAAGTTGAAAAATTAAAATGTCAGTAAACAGCTCAAAACAATTTTAACAAATATATGAAATACCTATATAAACATTCAGTGAAAATTTCAAGTATCTGCGGTCATTTGTTTTAGAGTTACACCAAAATAAGGAAATCGTTAAAAGTGAAAATCCAATGTTGTAAAAATTTAAATTTCAAATGCTCATAAAAATTTAATTTGAATTTCCGGTGGACTTTTTATTTGTGGTAAAGATTGAAAAACTTGTAAGGAATCTTGCATTAAATTTTCAAATCTTAGATTTAAATAGAAATTTTTTTATGAATTTCTATAGAGTGATACTTTTATCAAACAACACTCATTATTTAAAAAAGTATTGACTTTTTTCAAAATATTTTTCTACATAGTTTCATGTTGTTAAAAAACCAAAGCTTTTATAAAAAAATATTTTTTTAAATATTTTTTATCCTTATAATTTTTTAAGTTTTTTACTTTTTTGAATGGCAACATAGTTTTTTCATTTCATATTCCAAAGCAGAATATTTTTCTAAACATTTTGATACATAAAAATCGAATTTAAGACGAGTAGTTTATGAGTTATAAGTATTTTAAGTTTAGGCAAGCGGAGAAGTGGACAAACATTTTGCGGGGTAACCCCGTATACCACTCCACTCTGCCAATCTAAACTTTAAATACCTAAACTCATAAACTACTACCGTACCGCTAAATTCGAAATTTTAACGTAATTATTAATCAAAAAAAAAAATAACTTTATTAATTTATGAAATTTTAAGTATAAGTACCATTTGAAAATCAAAAGTTAATAGTGGTTTATCTAATAAATATAAGGGTGAAAAATATAAAAAAATAAACAATTCAAGAAGAGTGTAAATCTACAAATTTGAAAAAAGTCAATAATTTTTTAAATAATAAGTGTTTTTTGATAAAAAAATCACCCTAGCTGTATAATATAATTTAAACATTGCCGTAACTTTTACGTATTTAGTAAAACTTTGAACTTTAAATGCTTATAAAAAAAATCGTGTCAATGTATTTTTAATATTTTTCAACTGCTATTGTTACAATGTGTTTAGAAGCCTTGTATTAAATTTTCAAGCTTTTATACCGAACAAATATATTTTTATCGGTAATTATAGAAAAAAAAACCAAAAAAGTTGAAAAATTAAAATGTCAGTTAACAGCTTACAACAAATCTAAATATATTGAAAATTATATAAAATAATATAATTAAATGCCATATATCAACATTCAGTGAAAATTTCAAGTATCTGAGGTCATTTGTTTTAGAGTTGCACCAAAATAAGAAAATCGCTAAATGTAAAATCTAGTGAAAATCAAATGTTGTAAAAATTTAAATTTCAAAAGATCATAAAAATGTAATTTGAATTTCCGGTGGTCATTTATTTTTTGTGATAAAGATTGACAAACTTGTAAGGAATCTTGTATTACATTTTCAAATCTTAGATTTAAAAAGAATTTTTTTATGAATTTCTAGCTTAAAATAATTTGCGAATTTTCGTGATTTTTACGTATTTTGTCAAAATTCAAAGTTTGAATGCTTATAAAAAAAAAAATTGTGACCATGAATTTATTTTATTTTTCAACTGCTATTGTAACAATATGTTTAAAACCTTGTATTAAATTTTCAAGATCTTCTACTCAAAAAATAAATTTTTATCGATATTAATTTTAAAAAAACTAATACTGATCGAAAATTGGATAAGCCTATGCAATAGTTCAACTTAAGTCGAAAATTTTTGAAAATTGCATGGTGGATAGAATATACTTATATAAACATTCGGTGAAAATTTCATGTATGGTTATTTTTTTTAAAGTTACATCAAAAACCAAAATTGATTTTGTCGAAAACTGATTTCCCGTTTTCCCTTAATTTTTAGTTTGTTTATCCCGATTATTTAGAAAAATATTAAGAATTTTTTACTTTTGACCCCCCAAAGTACCAACTAGATTCACTTTCTGATTGAACGAGGTATTTAAGTCAAAAATCGAAGCATTTTTACTGCCCCAAAACGTGATGACAGACACAAAAAAAGAAAAAAAAATCACACACATCATGGTATAATCAATACATTCATCGCTCCGCTCAGAATCTAAAATATATTTTTAGACTTTTAGTCATTAACAAATTACAAATATGAACTTATGTACAAATGTTTTATAAGGTTTGTGATAGGTATTTAACTCTTTTAAGTTTTAACGTATAAATATTTTTTTATTATTATCAAAATTTCTCCCCTATCTATATGTAGATTTTTTTAGAACTTTTTTTGACTTGGAGGCCAAAAAAAAAATTATGCACTTGACCTTAATTTTATCAAACAAGCCCTGGATACAGCTCGTATTCCTTATAATATGATGTATTTTATTTATTTTCCACTAACACAGTGTAATCCGGCGTATAGTATAGGCAAAATAGGTACATTATTACAATGTTATAAGAGCTGGAGGCTTAATTTTTATCTGCGTACCACCACCACCATGTAGGATATTACTAAGAAAGGATTTTTCAAAATTCACATTTTGAAGAGGTTCTAGCGCACAAGGATTTTGAGATTTTTGACGGAAAAAGAATTTATTTATTTTTGTCAATAAATGATAACCAAAGATTATTATTTATTAGAAATCAATATTATTTTATACATAATATAACAAACGGCTGCATTGTTGCTATTGGTTATTCGGGAACAAGAGGTAAAGGTATGCATAAAATCGACACATATACTGCCATGAACAAAGAAATTATATCTTATAAGAAACACGAGAATCGAGGATAATGTAGGTATCTTGGTAGTTTGTACACAAAAACTATTTGACCGTTTTTATCAAACTATAATATGTATATCCAATTCACCACAGGCGAATTGTCCATCTCAGTCGAAATAGATCACAAAGCGATCCATGATATAGCGCTATATTTTCCATTTTATAATTTAACGGGCGAAGTCAAGTAATATATAGGTAGGTACAGCTAAAAATTAATATTGGACTACAGACTACAGTTATATAAATTAGTAAAAAATTTAAAGGGGGACGTATGCCCTGGCAAGCAAACGTGTTCAAGAATGATAAACTTAATTCAAATAAATATATAAAAGCTTATATAGGTACAAGCCTATACGGAGTTTCTCTATAATATCAAACAATATCGAAATTAATATCTATGCTAAAATCTATACAGTCCTACCCGCTACCCCATAATGCACCAGCTCTCTTCCAGCACTTTTTTAATACACTAGGACAAAGATTTATGATCGGAAGCAGTGGGAGGGTTACCCTCCACAACGACCACAACAAGCCACAAGGGCCAAATTGAAGATGTCAAATTTTAAACATATTATCAATAATGTAATAACATGGTATTATGGTATTATGGTATTATATAATATTATAATATAATGGTTTGTTTATTTTATAAAGCATAATGAAAAAAATAACCTATTTTAAAATAAATATAAATATTGTTAATAATTAAATTGTAATCGAATAATAATAATAGTAACATTCGACCGCACAACACTGTCGGCACTCACACACATTATATTATGGTATATAAATAATTTGATGTGGGGAAATGATCGGTCGATAAGAATATTTATATCTTAGTTCGTGACTGTCAGTATGTACTAAGCAATATGCATCTGTGTACAACATAAAATATTAAACAATATAACGTTATAACACTTATAACGTTTATGAAATGGACCCAGCAAAAAAAAAATTAAAAACATTGGATTCTTCAAGACAAATGAAAAGAAGACAGTGAAGGTCAGTATTATTATTTATTATTATATTTAAACTATTATTGTTGTCTACCGCAGTACCGCCTACGCATTGATTTAATTCGATTAAATCGATACGACGATACCTATATTTAATTTTATAACTAATAAATTACAAATATTAAACCGCAAAATTCATTATGGTTTTTCTTGGAATAAGTTGCGCGAATAAAGTTACCCAATCGCTTTAATTTTCAATTTATTAATATAAAGATTTTATCTATATTGACTGTATTATTATAAAAATATAATTAAACATAAATATAATTTTAAGCAAACCATGTGTATAAAAATAACGAGAGGATCGCGACACGCCGACACAGCTAGATTTTCGGAGCAGTTATATATTCTATTTTAAATAGATAGTTTTTATGACGCAGTTGTCTAAACGTTACCTACGAGCAGGGTCGGACATGCAACAGACTGGTATTAGCCAGTGAGGCCCCCTTGTCTGTATGACGATATGGGGCCCTACCTAACAGAAAAATCATAATTATCTCAAAAAATTATGAAGAAGAAACTCTAACACGTTGTTCTATTGATCAAAACTGTCAAAAGTGTATTCCATGTGCTATTAAATTATTGAAAGATTTTAATTTACATAGTAGCGCATACTCAGATTTATATATTGTATATGAAACTTTATAACAATTTCTTTTACCCAAGTCTCATGTGAACGTTCTTTCTCTAAGCTTAAAATTATCAAAACTCGTCTCAGATCACTTATTGGTCAAGACTTGTTGGAATCCTTAATTTTAATAAATTCTGAAGCAGATATTATTTCCGAATCCTATGATGACATTATTGATAAGCTTGCAAGTATATCTAATG
Organism: Diuraphis noxia; assembly: GCF_037042655.1. Taxonomy (NCBI): domain Eukaryota; kingdom Metazoa; phylum Arthropoda; class Insecta; order Hemiptera; family Aphididae; genus Diuraphis; species Diuraphis noxia. The sequence continues at coordinate 21,862,346 of NW_028301714.1, read as the reverse complement.
AAATGAAGCGATTGTTATTTTAGAATAAAATTTTTCTAATTATAAATTATTAAATTATAATTATTACAATCCTTGATTTAGAATATTATAAAAGTTGTATTTAAAGTGAAATGAAATATTATTATTTCATTATTTGTTTATATTATGTCTTAACAATTAACACAATGCCTTTGATTCTATAGGTATACTCTTCTACATTTACCTACTTGCCTTAAATTAATAAATAACATTTTTAACGATTTTGTAAATTATAAAGTTTATTAATTTATTGTTAAAAAAATTAATCATATTTTTTAAGCGAATTATTATTTATCACTATTGTTGAGGCTCTTTATAAGTAAATTGCCGGTGAGGCCCTTGGTACCCAGTCCTGACCCTGCCTACGAGATCGGTACACTCGTAATCACTGTTCGTTGGTATCGTAATACTCTCGTTAAAAATATGTTGACGAATTGGTAAATAAAAGAAGAAAAATTGACTTTATAATTTAATTTGTGACAACACAATTTACTCTATATTTGAGCATAGAGATACGGGCTCCTAACAAAAAGATATAATATAATATTATGTAATTTTTTTTATCGGGATTTTTTAATTAAAAATAATGGTTTTAACCTGTATTTTAATTCTTTAACATTAAGGACTAATTACTAAAAGGTATAATAAAGATTAAAGAGTATTTTATACTAATTTATAAAATTATTTCACCCCCCTTCAAAATAATTTTGTAAATGATCGGAAGCGATCCTAAATGCGAAAACCTACGAGTATAATATAATGGGGCGTGGGATCCCAAACGGCTCCCGTCTATTGTTTATTTATTTCCAAATGGCTCCCATCAAATAAGGTTTTACGAACAGGTAAATTCTCAAACAGCTCCCGTCGAAAACAAAATGTACAAACAGGTATTATTGTATAATTTTACTCTACAATAATTATTGGACATTTATTTATTTATTTAGCCGTTTATCTTCCGAAACAGCCTACAAATAACTGCGTGATGTTTTTACGCTCCTCGTAATGCTGTTGTTATACCTAAAGTATATACAGTTCCTGTGCAGTGTGCATGATATTTTTAAATTTAAAATTTATAAAACGGAATACCAAAAATATAGGATATATTGAAAAACCAATATACAATCTGGAACGCAAATTAGAGCTCGAACTGCTTGAAGTCATTTTAGTACACTAAGATCGAAAAAAAATAAAAGCTTGTTGAATAAAATATCATTTACGAGTTTTCGCCAAACAAAATAGCACGCACATGCTGTACATGAAATAATTGCGCCTAACAAATTTACTCGATATGTATAATTTTTTTTGTATTTTTATCTATACAAACATTTTTTTAACGTTAAAAATTTAAAATTTAAATATAAGCTTTTTTATATATAATTATAATAATATACTTAGAGTACTACAAGATATTTTAACTACTCCTCTTTTAAGACAATCCTAACTGTATAAAGTGAGAAGGAATTTATGTTGTAAAAATACTGGGGAGCCGTTTAGGAATTAACCTATTCGTTAGACCTTTTTTGACGAGAGCCGTTTTGAAATTGAGCTTTATGTAAAACGGGAGCGTCGGGAGCCGAATCGGCTATCACGTCAAAACCCTTGAGTATATGGGTAATCTATTGCCACAAAATAACTATAAAATCCTGGCCCATCTTTTTCTTACCTAGTACCTATTATCCTACTTTCCTTAGAAAAAGACTAAATATACTAGATATCTTCACAGTGGCGTCATTTGAGGGGTGGGGGGCAAGGTGGGCATTTGCCCCCCCCCCTTGTCATTAGCGGGCTACTATCGGGCCGGTCGACTTGGCCGGCCCGGGCCGGGTATATGGTGCTAGTTTTGGGCCACAAGCCCGCAAAAATGATTCATAACATTCATGTCATTGCTGAATAGAATATAACCATGATTCGTGGCTCCTACTAACACGTAAATAAGTAGCTAAAAGCATTAAGCATATATTAATTACTCAATGCTAAATACTAATAGGTAATAAGGGTATCCCTCTACATATTATATTTTATATACCTATGTATTAATAAGTCATTGTTATCTTTAAAAAAAAATGTGTTATTTATGCCTATAAAGTAACCACAGTTATCACAGATAACAAACTAGTATGTATATAATTGTGTAAGATGTAAGAAGACTGTTTGTACTGAGATAAAAAAGTAATTGTTAGCGAGTGGTTTTTTTTTAAATTATGGCCTATGGGCCGGTCGAAATTTTTGCCCCCCCCCCCCCCTATCAAAACCTGAAATGACGCCACTGTATCTTCATCACGAAAATCCCAAACAGCCCACACATCACATTAATCAACCTCAATGAGACAATGATCTACTTATGCTCTGACCACTCGTCAGTCATTCTCACAATAGACACTGTTGCCTCAAACAAGCCAAGCAAACCCAGTTTGACTGTTGGTAATGACAACTTCAAATGATTCAGGGTCGTCAACATTTTCTACGACCATATTAAGATATTGTTTGGTACTTTGTTTTAACAACTGATCGATGGTGATCAATTAAACGACTTACAACTTACACTAGTTTTAATCATTTTGAATTAGTTAATACTAAATTATAAAAAAAATATAGTTGGAACAACAAATAATTTTGTAAAATATTAAAAATAACAAATTGTTAAATGACCTTTAGACTTTAATGTTACGAATGTTACGATAGACAAAGGTCCTTATATTATAAATTGTTAAATATATCAGAAAACTAGTTATTGCTGTTATTGTCATTTCTATGATACAGAAAATAGTCGAATTATAGCCATAGATAATTAAAGACTTAATTATCTATAATTATAACACAGAATAGATCGTGAATAATTAATTTAATAGTTATAATTTATTTCTATTTTATGCTAACATAGGATAATCGTGCACAGCTAGGATTATAACTCCATTTTTAGTAAAAAATTGCCGTCTACTTTTTCGTCCATGGAAGAAAAAAATGGATTTTGATGCTAGATTTGTGTAATATTCCATGCAAGGGTGTCTACCATAGACCTATTAACTAATAAGTCTATGGTGTCTACACTCCACTGACCAAAGAAGTTTCAATTAGCATTAGTACACTACACTTGTACACTTTTAAGTTTTGGACAATAATTCCTCACGAATTAGCTTAAGAGGACGCTACACCTGCATGTGTTGTCTCCGTCTTACAAGTACGTAACATTGCAAAAACTGTTTCGCGCGGGAAAGAACCGAGAAGGCTACAGTCATAACTAAAAAACGAAATTCTCACCACAGCTAAAAGGGAATTTCGACTGTGCAACGTTGTTTTTATTTTTTTGATATTAGAACTGAAAAAAAAGTTATTCGATTTTGAAAAATGCAAAAATAATGAATTTTGAAACAATAAGAACTTTTTTTCTATTTGTGATATCGAAAAATTGAAAACAACGTTGCACAGTAAATGTTCTTATTATGTGGTGAAAATTTCGTTTCTTAGTTATAGCTGTAGCCTTCTCGGTTCTTTCCCGCGCGAAACAGTTTTTGCAATGTTACGCACTTGTAAGACGGAGGCAATACATGCGGGTGTAGCGTCCTCTTAACTGCTAAACCACGATTTAAGATATCTTAAACCGTGAGCTAAACTAACTTATTTCTATATGAATTATTCAAATTATCAATAGAAAAATCGTGACTGTGATAATAGCTGTTGTAAATGGTTGTTCAATCCATTCATAACATGTTTGAATCCATATTTATGATTTATATTTTTTTTTTTTTATCTACCGATGACTGATGAGTGACTACCAAATTATAAAATGGTTAGAACTGGTCATAGCATGGATTCTATATTTCTCCTGGATTAGCACTAACGTTAGCTCATAGGGTCTTCAATATGTCATTTTCAAATAGTTTACATCTAACCTAAATTGTCTGTCGGCGTTGGACAGTATGAGAACATCATGTACTTATGACAATTACTGAATTACTCAACGGGTAGATATTCATATTCTTGATAAGTCCTCAACACAATTCTATTTCTGTTCAATTTTCAACTCATGATAGGTTAGGTATTATTAACAATATATAAAATAAGTACTATAGGTAAATTCATCAACGTGCTGACTAAATACTAAAATCGATTGAAAAGTAGATTGCATTAATTTTTAAGTTTTAATGCATGAGTATGCCGCTACACAAATTTATATAAAAAATATCACCTTTCTTCACTTCTTGGTAGTACTGCGGTCAATTCACTGAACTCAACGCCGTCAAATTACGACCAACAGAGTGACTATAATGTCATAACTATATAGTATCTACAATGAGGCTAGAATGAAATAACATTTGATATTCATTTAAATTTACTCAGCTCTTCGATGCAGTAAGATTATATATCTTAGTTTATGATATATTGTATAATACTATTTTATTATTTATCATACGTCACATGTGAAACATCTATAACTTCTAAAATACAAGTTAATAGAAAACATTTTAAGAATGAAAAATAAATGAAGATAGCGAGAGTTAGTAAAGTGCATTGTAGCAAAATTAAAAATGTACAAAATAATGTTATAAAATTGATAAGCCTCGACTTATTTGTAACCGATTACCAAATATCAGGGAACATTAAGATAATAAATACTAAATAGCAATTATTAGTCATGCTCATGGATGTACAAGATTATTGCCTGTGTCACGTGTAGCAGTAACAACTACTAATATGACAAAAAAACTTCAAACTGAATATTACATTAAAGTTAAAAAACTTGATTTTATAATATTAACTGTAAACTTTTAAATACATCTTAAGTTTAAATTAGGGTGCCAATAACTTGACCTAGTTCTTAAAATAATGTTGAAATATAGTTCACACTTAGTGCCAAATTCTATTTAAATACCATTAACAAATATTAAATTTAATTAATACTATTTGTCAATTAATAATAAACGAAAACGCACTTTTAGGTCAAAGTCATATTTTATCTATTAGTTAATTCCAATTCAAGTTTTATCAGTATTCTTTAAACCTTGACCTTCAACATAAATTTTACAAGGCATTAATTCTAAAACATTTAATATTTGACACTATAACACTGTACAACAAATAAACTTAAACAAGAAATAACTTAATTTCTTAAGTGTACGTGTACAATAATTACTAGGTATAATCACTGGGAATAATAATAACAAAAAAATAACGTGGTTTTACTCATAATTTAATCTATTATAGTGTTGTCACAAATACTGACATTACGCAGTAGCTTTTTTCAAATAAGCAATTACGTTGTTCCTTTCATCAACTTTCTTAATGCCAGCAAACACCATTTTAGTGCCAGGTATATATTTCTTAGGATTTTCTAAGTACTCGAATAATGTTGTTTCACTCCATGTAATACCTATTATCAAAACAAATATATAAATTATCCAAGGTTAACAAAACATAATTTCATCATATACATTTCAAAAACAAAAAGTTAAAATAAGTTATCTGCTGTTAAATATTTAAATTATATTAGATTTACATAACATGTAATTTTTTTATAAAAGTTCAACTTTGGACAGAAAGTAGGATGATTTCATAAAATATAAGTGCACTGCTCATTTTGATATTTAAACAATGAATAATTTATTATTAGTACTATATGAAAAATAAAAAAATTACTGGTAAAATGATAAAAGTTGAAAGTTTTAATGATTCACCAATTAACTAAAAACTAAAATCATATTTTAAAAACAATAACTGTTCTATAAAAGTCTGATATATAATAAAAAAAAATTACCCTTTTGTTTATTGGCATCAGTATAAGAATAACCAGCAGCTTGACCAGTTTTACGTCCAAATAAACCATGCAAATTGGGCCCAACTTTGTGTTTACCGCCAGCTTCAACCGTGTGGCATTGAGAGCATTTAGTTTGGAATACCTTAAAATCAGATAATATTTAATTTAGTTTAAATACTAAGTATACCTGAAACTACTTACTTTGGCTCCTTTTTCTACGTCACCCATTTTTGTTAATTAGGTAGGTATTTTAAAATGAATTAAATCTGTAAAATTTTAAAAATCAAAACGTGACTCAGAGAATTAAACCTCAAAAAAATAATCAAAATGAGATAAGTAAATGGCATAAAAAATAATAATTTGCAAAACTAAACAAATAATTTTTTTTTTTTGTGAAAATATTATTAAAAATCAAATACATTCATAAAATTGAAATATGTACTTACGAATTGAGTAGAAGGGCGTACGCACGACCTGTCAACACAAAATGCAATGTGAAAAGAACGAAGAACGAAAAAGTAAAAGAATCGTATTATAGAATATAGGAACTGACCCAGTCTCACAATGCCGATCGTCACGATTGCGAATAATGTCGTAAGCCCATTGGGTGGGGACGCCGGAAGGTCATGTTTTTTATCCTCCATGACTGAAGAATTGATTAGTGTTAATTATTTTTGATTAGATATGAACCAAGGTGGCGATACTGTAGATAGCGTTAAACATTTCATTTCGTTTATCTCTTACAACCGTGCAATCTAAATATATATATATATATGTAATTGCGCGTTTTTATAACCTACCATGAATCAGCTTCAGCTTTAACAATAATGTTTATTGTCGAATAGACCGAATAGTATCTCATATCTCAACTATTCTTCTTTTTCAGCTGATTAGAATATAAGTTGAATTATAAGACATATTAAGTTCACTTTCCATTTCTTGTCTTCTCAAGTCCGTGACATTCGACATTTTCGCTGTGAAATTAAAATAACATTAAAAATTTATAAAAATGATTGGTTTATTAAAAATTGTGAATCCAATCCCACGAAGTACTTATTCAAAAATTGTAAGTATTTGTTCCTAAATGAATTTGGTAAACCAGTTAGGTTGCAAACTAATACAAGTATAGGTAGTTTGGCACAGTTTTGTATTAAATTAGTTAAATTATAAATTAATTATTGGTCTAATTTTAATATTTTTACACTACAATACTTAAATATTCATTTTTGTAGTTGTTTTATTGAGCTTTTAATCTCTGGACCCATTCAATTAATTACTATCACTTCACACTTTTTTGTATAATAGTTAAAATTATGAAAGCCTAATTATTTTTAGTTAATTCAAATAATTTACTAGAAGTTAAGCTATTTGTGTGTTGAAATTATGTAAAGTTAGAGTTGTATATATATGCTATCATATCAGTTCCTAATATTTAGATAATTCTCATTGTATAAAAGGCACATTTTTAATTATAATTAAGAACAAAATATCCAAAACATTTAAAAAAAGTAAGATGATTTAATAAAGTTGCAATATTTATATTAATTTTAAATCTTACAAACAAAATGCATTATAATGTGTGTGACAGGCCATTTATTATGGAATATCCACTGTGTGTCCACTCCTCCTCCTTTATAAATAAGTTTCACTAGTAGAAAACCCCCTTGCTTTATGTGATTTCTCCAATTATCCTATTTTACAATCGAAGCAACAGATTGGATATTTACTTCAAATATAATATAAGAAGAAGAATCTAAAAATAATAATTATATAAATATATTTAAATTTAAAGTTATTAGTTACTGCTATTTAGTCTCTTAGACACAAAGTTAGAAAAATCTTATCCCTCTGGGTGGGTGTTCATTGGACTTACTATGTGTCCATTTAAGGAGAAGTATTGGCAACATAGTTCCTTCTCCGGTCCTCAATACCACAGGAAAAGACACAAAAAAGATCCTTAAAAAAATATCCTGAGGTGTGAAGGTCTTAATTATTCATACACTTATTTGTCCATTTTAACATAACATTAATTAGAACTCATTAATCATTATTATGTACTAAAATCTATCATTTGTTACTCAAGCTTTAGTTATTGCAAATATGATGTAATATGATGCAACAATTCAGTAAATAATTGTTTGTTAAATTGATTAAATAATTAAATGATTTAAGGAAAAAAAAACATTTAATTAAATTTTTTTTAATTATATTTATATTTTTCATTTGCCTACATGTTAATTTTAATATATTATATATAAATTAATATATTAATATATTAACATAATTGTTAATTGAACATTTTTTGAATATCTATTTGGGTACACTTAAAAATATGTAAATAAACTGTAAAATAATCTTAATATATAATTCAAATATATTTATATTTATAAAATAATATTATATTTTATTCGCTCAGTGGTGTCACTTGAGGCATGGAGGTAGATATTTCCACTGTATATACATTTATTTAAGTTGTGTGCTTTAATTTTCAAATTATGGGGGTTACAATAATAATTTTTAACATTTTTAAAAATCATAAAAAATAAATTACTTGACTTATATAAATGATTTTACAACAAAAAGATTTCTAAAAATTAGATTTAAAAATAAACTATTTAAAAAAAAAAATTGAATTGAATGATATTATATCATTGTATACAATAAACATTTCTGAATGAAGATGGTTTGTCAGTCTATTATATTTTTTAGTTTTATATCATGTAAATTATATTGCTATAATTTCAAAAAAAAAAAAAAAAATGTAGGTACCTATAAAATAAATTCCAAATGAAAAATTGATTGAATTTAATCAATCAGATTCATTATGTACCCGACTCACTATGTCATTCATAGTAGGTATATACAATTTAATATTTATTATAAAGTATTAATATAAGTCATTAATGGCATTAACTATTAATATTAGAATATAAAGTATACTCTTGAAATTTTTAAATACCTACAAATAATATTTTTAAATTTCAACAATATAACTACAACTGCTATTCTTCATTCATCCAAATTTAAAATTAAAATAAATATAAAAAAAAAAAACTGTGTTTGTAGAGTTTTAGATTTTTTTTTTTGCAGAAGAATATATTACTTATGATGAACCTTGTTTTAAATTTTTGATCATTAGCTATAAAAGTTAAATGTTTTATAAATTTTTACCAACCAAAGAATTTAAAAATTTTCAATTAAATAAATTTTGTCAACATTTGAAATTCAAATGGTTAAAAAAAAGGGCCTATGTACTTTAATTATTTTCAAATTGCTATTATATCAACCTATGGGTAATCTTGTATTAAATTTTCAAGTTATTTAACCCAATGAATAAAATTTTATTGACATTTATAGAACAAAAACTGAAATTTAAAATGTCTATAAATATCTTTAAAAAAGTTAAAATATTTTGAAAATTTTATCAAGTATAGAAGTTGATAAAATAAACATTTGGTGTAAATTTCAAGTTTCTATTTTATCTAACATTTTCAATTTTTCTGTCTTAGTAGTCGTGATTCATATCATATTTTATTTGTTTAAGCTGATCTTTAAAAAAAGTCTGAGATAGGTATCATAATTAGTTTGTTCTGCTGTGTCTATTTTGCTTAGACACTTATAATTTCATGTAAGGTAAGAATTGTGTCGAGATAAAAATCTAAGTATAAATTTGTTTGCAATATGATAAGTTTTTTTTTTTTTTTGGTTTAGTTATATGGGCTTGTGCCCTATCATATTATAAACTGTAATGGCACCACTGTATTCAAGTAGCATTAGTTAACAAAATGTATTTTATATTTTATTTATATATTTTTTATATTTTAGAACAATTGGAGCCGTCCATTAATTTACACAAAAAACTTACATCTATCTAAATATTATTCATCTAAACAGAGTACAGCAGTAAGTATATATCCCAAAGTATAAGAAAAAAAAATTAATGGCTTATCCAAAAATGAACAACTTAAGATTTATTTTTATTTAAAATTATATAATGAGTATAATTTATTTATAATTAATGTGAAATAATTCTAATAAATAGTATAGATTTCCCAAGTATTATTTTTGTTTTTCAATTATAAAAATATAATTTTGTTCAGTTTATTTAATTACTTTAAAATAATTTCTAGGGAACAAATGCATATTCAGTAATTGATCATGAATATGATGCTGTCGTAGTTGGAGCTGGAGGAGCTGGTCTCCGAGCCGCTTTTGGTTTGGTACAAGAAGGATTTAAAACGGCAGTTATTACTAAACTATTTCCGACAAGATCTCATACGGTTGCTGCACAAGGAGGAATTAATGCTGCTTTAGGGAATATGGAAGATGATGACTGGCGATGGCATATGTATGTAAATTATAATTTTTTTTTTTTTTTGTACTCCGTAAATAAAGTCATGAATCTATTTATAAATTTACATTCTCACATAGCCACTAAGCATTTTGTAACTCTAAAATATTTTATTTATGAAATATATTGTTCAAAAGTTATTTTATTTGTATTTTAGGTTTGATACTGTTAAAGGTTCAGATTGGTTAGGAGATCAGGATGCTATCCATTATTTAACTAGAGAAGCACCTGCAGCTGTTATTGAGTTAGAAAATTATGGTAAATATATTTGTAACTTAATATTAAATAAAAAAGTTATCTATATTTTATATTTAAGAAAAAAATGCAGGTGGTTTTTGATTTCAGTATCTTTTCCTTTAGGTAAGTAATCTAGTTAGCGCATTTAGAAGGTCAAAATTCAAAATACCCAATTGTTTTCAAAAAGACAAAGGCGATAAAATTAACAACAAACAATTAAGTCAAAATTTGAATTTTTAATATTCATAAAGAAAAATTATGCCAATTAATTTCTGACATTGATCAACTGCTATTAAATAATTTTTATGAATTTTCTAATTTACAAATATTTACCAATTTTCTTGATTTTGATGAATTTTATCAATATTTTGACTTCAGATTCTTTTACATTATTATTGTGGATTTACGTTCAATTTTTTTAAACACATTTTTCAATAGGCACAACTTCATGTTTTACACAACAATGTCATATTACATTTTCAACTTTTGTCCAAAAAAAAAATTGACCATAATTTAAAAATTAAAAAAAAATTAAACTTGACATTTTTTGTTTATGAGTCAATATTTCGATAATTTCATGTCTTTATGGTTTTTTTTATTAGAGTTAATAAAAAACACTATAAACAAAATCTCAGTTTTTCCTTAATTTGTTGTTTGTTTTTCCCAACTCCTTTGAAAACTGGAAATTTTTTATTTTAACCTCTGAAGTACCAGTTAGATTCACTTTTCTTCCAAAAAATGTGTTATTGGAGATAACTAAAGATTTTTAATATCCCAAAAGTTAAACACAAAAATAAATAAATAAACAGCTCATTATAAAATTAATACAATCACTCAGGATCTATACATTTTTAATATATTATTAAATAACTAGCAGAATGATTGTATTTATTACTAAAAATGTATTAGCTTATAAGTTAAGTCTCTTTAACATTATAATAATTTATAAAATTGTATAGGTATGCCTTTTAGTCGCACTGATGAAGGTAAAATATATCAACGCGCATTTGGTGGCCAGAGCTTACAATATGGAAAAGGTGGTCAGGCTCATCGTACTTGTTGTGTAGCTGACCGAACTGGTCATTCCCTCTTGCATACTTTATATGGATATTCATTAAAATTTAATTGCAATTATTTTGTGGAATATTTTGCTTTGGATTTAATTATGGATAAAGGTGAATGTGTTGGAGTTATTGCTTTATGCTTGGAAGATGGTACCATTCATCGATTTAGAGCTAAGAATACTGTTTGTATTTTTTTTTCTTGCTAATAATATTTTATTTTACTTATATCATTATTAATTCAATTTTTATAGGTTTTAGCTACTGGTGGTTATGCTAGGGCCTACTTTTCATGTACAGCTGCTCATACCTGTACAGGCGATGGTCAAGCTTTAGCGTCAAGAGCTGGTATTCCAATGCAAGATATGGAATTTGTACAATTCCACCCTACTGGTATATATGGTGCTGGCTGTTTAATGACAGAAGGTTGTCGTGGTGAAGGAGGATATTTAATCAATGGTTTAGGTGAAAGATTTATGGAGAAATATGCACCTAATGCTAAGGAACTTGCATCTAGAGATGTTGTATCTAGGTCAATGACTATTGAAATCATGGAAGGAAGGTAGATATTTATATTTTTAAGTTATTATGTAAAAAAAAGAAAACTAAACTACAGATCAGATTTTGGTTCAGTAACTTACAAGAGAATGTAATATCATTGCTATTTTCAATGTTATTGGTTGTTTGATTTATTTGGTTATCATGGTGATCAATAATTTAATATTTATGCAACACTAGCATAGTTTTACTCAAATAATAACAGAGCTGATACAAAAATAAGGAAAAAATTTTGTTTGTCCTATAATTAAGAAATGTATTATGTCTATGTGTTATTTGATTACTTGTTGGTTGAAGACGATTATATAATTATGAAAAAAATATTAGGCTTATCCTTTGACCAATTAACTGAATATTGTTTTAGAGGATGTGGTCCAGAAAAAGATCATGTTTATCTTCAACTTTATCATTTGCCAGCTGAACAACTTCATGCTAGACTACCTGGTATTTCGGAAACTGCCATGATATTTGCTGGAGTTGATGTTACTAAAGAGCCTATTCCTGTGTTGCCAACAGTCCATTATAACATGGGTGGAATACCAACAAACTATAGAGGACAGGTTATTAAATAATTTATTAATATGAATTATGATATTAAATCAATGTTAAAAAAATTTAGCTTTGAAGTTTGTCTCATAAAAAATATAAATTCAATAGTATTCGTCTTTATTTTTTTAAATTATTATTTTAATCAACTTTAAAATGTTAAGAATATTAAATTCTATCTAGAAGCTGTGTACTTACAAGCAGTAGCGTATTTTCAAAAATTTCTTGGGGAGGAGCGGGGGGTTAATTTTTTTTTAAATCATATGATAATGCTTATTTGTTTCATTTTATTTTGAAACGCAGCTATACTCAAGCTAACACCACAAAATTGTATCTGCTGAATGCAAATTTGGTTATGATTTATGAGGTTCAAACAGAAAAAACAAATAGTAGGCTGACATCTCCTCAATGTATCAAATAATGATATGTCAAACAAATTCAGTTTAAAATCGTTATTGAGGTTGACAAAATTTTATATTTTGTATTCAAGAATTGTTTGTAAAATTACAACTATATTATCTGAATATTTATACAGAAATTATAAGTATCAAATAACAATGTTTATTATAAAAATATTATTTATAAGGTGTATTAAATACCAAATGTGATATCTACATATTAGATGCAACTTCATTTTAGTTACTTATTTGTTTCATTTTACTTTGAAAGGCAGAGCGATGCAATGCAGTATTGAGAAATCAGCACATTTGGTATTTAATATACCTTATAAATAATAATTTAATATTAAATATTGTTATTTAACACTTTTTATATGAATACTCAGATTACATACAAACAATTCTTGTGTTAAAAATATAACATTTTGACTACTTCAATAAGGATTTTAAATTATAATTGTTGGATATACCATTATTTGTTACATGAGAATATGTCAGACCACTATTTGTTTCTTCTCTTTGGCCCTCATAAATCATACCAAATTTGCATTTAGCAGATGCCATTTGCGTTGTTAGCTATAATATTAAATAGATTTTACCAAAAATAAAACTTTAAAGTTAAAAATTTACCTAGAGCCCCTTGTAGCCTTTTATTTATATTTTTATTAATAAGCAAGTTGGAGGTAGGTATATAATTATTTATATAAATTTATATAAATCATAATTTTAAAATAATTTTTTAACCATTTAACTTCCAATACTAAAATAACTATTTAGGACCCTTAAACTATGTGTTAATGCAGATAATTAAGATGATTAGTATTAGTTATAATATTAAGTTATAAAAATCTTTGATTATATCACATCAGTTACTCAATTTTTATTATCCATTATTATATTTAGGTAATCAATCCTGATAATGGGGAAGATAAAGTAGTACCTGGATTGTATGCTTGTGGTGAAGCTGCATGCACTTCTGTTCATGGAGCTAATCGTCTTGGAGCTAATTCATTACTTGAGTTAGTGGTATTTGGACGATCTTGTGCTTTAGATATTGCTAAATACAACAAACCTGGAGATAAAATACCACAAATTAGTGATGTAAAATTTAAAATAATATTGTATTACTATTTAAAATATTATATTATTAAAACTATGAAAAATAATTGATACATTTGTTTTATAGAATGCTGGTGAAGAATCCATTGCCAACATTGATAAATTACGTTTCAAAAATGGAACAATACCTACAGCAGACTTACGTTTAGATATGCAAAAAACTATGCAACTTTATGCTGCTGTTTTTAGAACTGGATCTACACTTGATGAAGGCCGTACTAAAATGCAAACCATTTATTCAAAGCTTAAGGATATTAAGGTATTATTATTTCTTTATTTGTTTATAAAAATTTACTTGAATATTGAGAAAGCTCCTTTACTATTGTAATGTACATTACTACACAAAATAAAGGTTTTACTTGCTAAAATAATAATCTATTATTCATAAATAGTTTTATCTCATATAAAATACACTTTTTAAGTATAATTAACTGTTTCCATATTTTATATATTAAGAAATCAAACAGAGTGGCTTTATGATAGTTAATGTAATAAAGGTCTGTAGAAAGCCAAAGAAGAAGAAGAAGATATTATGTATATTATTTATTAATTAACACATCCCTATATCAAAAAATCTATAAATAATATGATATATATATATTTATATACAGGGTATTTTTTTTATCGAAGAACACTCATTATTTAAAAAAGTATTGATTTTTTTCAAAATATTTTTTTACATAATTTCAAGTTGTTAAAAACAAACTATTTTATTAAAAAATTATATTTTTAAATATTTTTTATCCTTATTTTTTAAGTTTTTTACTTTTTTGAATGACAACATAGAGTTTTAATTTCATATTCATAAGCAGGATATTTTTCTAAGTATTTTGATTCATAAAAATCAAATTTATGACGAGTAGTTTATGAGTTATAAGTATTTAAATTTTAGACAAGTGGAGTAGTGGACAAACATTTTATGGGTTAACCCCGTACCACTCACTCTGCCAATCTTAAAGACTGTGTGCGTGCTATAATGTGACATTAATACACAATTTAATTTTATGAAAACTCAAAATATGGGTTTTTTTTAAAATCTCTTATCGCCGATAAGACATTATTTTCTATCTATAAAATGTAAATGAATATTTTATTTTCATTGAGACTGGCAAGATTGCTGCTACAGTAGAACCCCTCTCGTACACCCTCGGCTAGTGATCCGGTTGATCCGACCATAGTATTATTGATATGAATATTATGTATGTAATTTAAAAAGTACAATTTGGATTTTCTTATTTATAGTACATATATAAAAATAATTGCTAGTTTAATATTTCCCTTATTAGTCTTAGCTAAGTCTAGAATATCATTTGCTAAAGAAAAATCTATAACTGGCTTTTTTTCTAAGTATTGTAAAATATAATAAATTTCTAATATAATCTTGTATGTAATATGTATATAAAAATGTTCTGTATATTCTGATAATCCGACCTTTTTCGCGTTCCGACCACACCCACAGTCCCGAAAGTGACGGATCAGAGAGGTTCTACTGTAGTTGACATTGGTTCGCCATACTGTGTGTAACTACAAAGTTTAATTTGTTTATATTATATATCAATAAAATCATTTGACAATTTTTATTTATTTAAAATCAATAAAATAATGATTATTTCAATATATCGAGTTTTAATTGAAATATTTTAATACACGGTCAAAAACACCGTGTTCGTGGAACCTCGTGAATATTTTTAATGCGTGTAATCTAGGGTTAAGTCAAATATGATGAATGTGGAGGGACATAATTGTATGAGAAATGTCCTTCATGCTCAAAATTAGCTAATTATGAAAATGTATTAACAACTTATTTTATACTAAAATTTTCATCTTTTACTGGCCTTTGATGTTAATTTCAAAAATTTCAAATATAGCATTTTAAACTTTGAAAATTATTTAAATGTAAAGTCTATAATTACTAAAACCACAATTATTTCAGTTAGTCTTATATTTAAGGATAACACAATTTTCAACTACATTTTCTTACTAATGTTGAAATTTCCAACCTAAACATTTTTAAAATTACCTATTTTTTTGAATAAATAAATAAATAAATCTTTTGATCAAATATTAATCTTACGCTCAAAATAAAATACAACCATATATTTTTATAGATAAATGATCGATCAATGGTTTGGAATTCAGATTTGGTGGAATCATTAGAATTACAAAACTTAATGATCAATGCTCAGCAAACAATTGTATCTGCTGCTGAACGTAAAGAATCCAGAGGGGCACATGCACGAGATGATTTCAAAGTATTATATTATTATTATTATATTTTCTACTACATTTCAAATAAAAAAATTTTTAGGATCGTATTGATGAATTTGATTACAAAAAACCATTAGAAGGACAAACCCAAGTACCAATTGAAAAACACTGGAGAAAGCATACACTTGCATGCATAAATCCAGAATCAGGAGAGGTTAGTAAAATTTGAATTTTTTTTTAAATTTTATATTTTTATTTTTAATTTTTTTTTAGATCAAATTAACTTATAGACCTGTAATTGATCACACATTGGATGAAAAAGAAGTAAAATCAGTGCCGCCTATGATTAGATCATATTAAGATTCAACCATCACTAATCAACCAGGTATTGCTCGTAACCCTAGTCTGCCCACTTATAATCAAATCACAAAACATCTTGAATCTCATTTGCATTTAAAAATATTAATTAAAAAAAAAAAACCTTTAAAAAGGTATATCAGCAAATCCTATACTACTTATTTGTTAATACAAGTAGTTACGAGCAGAATTCAAAGAAGTATTAATAGTTAATAATAGTAAAAATACATTTCATAAATCTATTGTTATTGTTTTATTTTTTTATTACCTGTAAATCATTATTTCAACTGATTTCTTTGTTGAAATTGGTAATATATATATTTTCAACAACCTAGATAAAATGTTGTGTTTTTTTGCAGATGATTATCCTTTATTTTGATTATTTTAAAATTTAAATTGTTTACTCAATGTTTATAGACTTTATCATGTTATTCATATGATTTGTTTCTAAACATGTTTACTATTTAGATAATTTTACTAGTTATATTCACATTATATTTAATCATTTTTATCCTAGTAACTGAATTGTAAATTTTACTCATCAATATTATTATTATTATTCAGATACATATATTAGGATATACAATTAATATTAATTTATTTTAATGTGTCTACACTTAAGTGGATTATGATAAAATAAAGTGATAACAATTTAATAATAATAGTACTTAGAGTAGTATAACTCTATTATTATTATATAAGTTACTAAAAATAATATAATATGTGTTATTAGTGACAATAATTTACAGTTTGATATTATATCTTTGAAATTTCCTTCCCAATATGAATGTGTATTATAGCAGCATTTACTTGAAATAATTTAATAAATTGAAATTTTCTAGTATTGTACTTAAATTTAAAAATAAAAACTTTTGGTAAAGCAATATATACACAATTTGGTCAAATAAATATATTAATTCAAATAATTGTGTGCTAAAAGAAAGGTTTATAAATTTAGTTTAATATTGACTCATCCATAGTTGTGAACGCTGTACCAGCTAAGAATGACTTAATGTAGTTAAAATTAGTAAAAATTAACTATCTTGTAAAATAATCAATTTCTATCTCTGGTCTCTATTTAAATGTTCCAGTAACTTTTAAGATTTAGAAAACTAATCTTTCAAAACCCTATGCAATTATTTGAAAAGTATTTGTTTTCAAATCTTGCTACTTTTTAAGTTTCACATTGTAACTCTGTCTCTATTCCCTTTAAATCTGTCACTGAAACATAAATACACTGATAAATTAAAAGTACCTGTCATGAAATTTAAAATTTTTAAATACTTTATTTGCATAGAAATAACAATGTTAAAATAACCAACAGGGTGCATAATATTCTCTGCTTTAAATTTTATAATAGGTCAAGTCACTAATATTAAAAATAACAGCAATATGAATTTAGAATTATTATAACCGTACAATTTTGTAAGTATGTTATATGTTATATTAGTAAAACGGGGATAAGTGACAGCTCACCTCATCATAGATGTACAAACTTTTAATGTTTTTAAAATAAATAAATGCACCACACATTATGGTAAAATTTTAGATAGTGTTAAATGTTTAATGATATAAATTATATTTGAATTTGTATTATTTAAGAAAATAGAACCTTATAAGTTATAATGTATTCTCTATTCTTAAACAATAAGAAAAATACAAAAATAAAGAAAAATTGATATTAAAGAAATAACTAAATACCCAGTATGAAAGAACCTAGAAAGAGTAGATATTATACCTATTAATTTAATTAAATTTGTGAGTCATTATGTTGATGGTTAATAAAATTTTATTTCTTAATACTTCCTGTCACCTACATAAAAATACAAAATTAGGTTAATTTTTTATTTGAGTCCAATATTCAATATCATGGATAAAATTAAAAATTAAAAACTCAGTTATATAAACATTGTTGTAGGTGTGCAACTAAAAGCAATAGGTATGCCTCAAACTATAACTATTAAGGTAAATGTAATAATATGAATTTATAGTAGGTACGTAATAGGTATTTTAGTATTACCTGTTTTCCTGGCTGTTAATATGTAACTAAATAGTAAACTGCGATTTATATGATACATTAGTTATTTAATATTATGACTAATATGAATTATGATTTAGGTATATAATAATATGAATCAATTTCTATATTGAAAACGCAGATAAACAGCTTCAATTATGATATAAAACGCATCAACAGGCTATACAACAACCTATAATCTATGTATTGTTGATAAAATGTTACTAATATAAAATTATTTTAAGCTTCACAAGTTAGGTCTATATAAATAATCATCACGTTATTCCTATTACATCATAATGATACCACACAAAAAATAAAATAGATTATGATTTATTTTATGAGTTGTAACTTGTAAGTCGCAACCGAAATATTAAAGCATGTAGGTAGGTACATGTAACCTAAAACTATTTACCACTTTATTATTCATTAAACATTTTTAATAATATAGATGGAATTTAATAAAATACGAGATGTATGGGAATAAAATATTATATACCTACTACCGTGCACATATCCGGTTACTGGCGGTACTCGTCAATATTTTTATAGATAAAAATATATCCGGTATTATAGATATCCACTTACTTAGATCCAGAAAATTCGGACCGTGGCTAAATATACTTAGACTTGGTTCTGAGTTTCTGACTAAGTTTGACATAGATTTTCTTCATAAAACATTTATTAATTTATCACGAAAAAACACATCTGAAACTTTTGTTAGGAAATGTCTTTCTTTTTAGTTAAAAAATACCTACTTTATAACTGTATTACTGTAACTTTATAAGTTTATATGACCAGGTACCTATAATATAGATCCTATATTATATTAATGTATTTTAATCT